>NC_083645.1:27699883-27784883 GCF_963576545.1 Limanda limanda | reverse complement strand
ACACCACTGCAGAGGGGTCAGAGGTCACACATGAAGTGACACATTCTGTGTGTGTGTGTGTGTGTGTTTGTTTGTGTGTATGTGTTTGTGTGTTAGTTTGCTCATTTGGATGCAGTGTGCTGAGCTGGTCGGCATCTTGTTTAGAGAGCGACCATATGTTAGCTACACATACACACACACATCATGAAAACACAAACAAACTCACTAAGTTTCAGATCTCGTTAAACTTTCACGACTGTTTACGTCTCCTCACGTTATTTCAATATTCATAAAACCCTTCATATTTCTGACAGTTGATTGTTTACTTGTTTCCCATCAAGTCGCCGTTTGTCATCAAATTCTGACTCACAACAAACGTTTACTCTCTTTTAAATGTCAACACAGCTTTAATAAAGACGATTTGAACCATGTGTCTCCTGGAGTCCTTAACTGTCACAAATACAAATATAAATGAAATAGATATATAGAAATGTCAGTGATTGTTGTGTAATTATGAGCAGTCGTCCTGCTCCACGTGTTAATCTTTCCAGCTCAGATACACATCGTGTCTTGGGACTCTGATAATGTAAAATTAATTGCTTGACAAAGCTGAACAAAGATGTATCTGTGAATAAATATGTTCAAAAATATACAATGTTTAAATTAACTCCCCGATGGGATGTGTCTAATCTCTGGAACCCGTGGTTGGCAGATTAAAACCAGCCGCTGAGACCGGCTGTGGCGTTTATCAGCCGTCTTCTCTCTGGTTGATTAATTTAAAGTTATTACCTGACTTTAGTTTGACTTCTGATGAAGCCTCAAGTGTGTGAAATGATCTCCTCCACACTTCACTTCATGCAATTTACATGTATTTAAAGATTTAAGGCTTTGGTAAGTGGACTGCGAAGTGTCAGAAAGATCTTCATCTGTGGAAAAAATATATGAAATGCTCCTTTAATCGTGGTGAAGACAGGCAGAGGGAACAGGAAGCGTTTGGTTTGAGGCGTCAGATTCACCGGCCGACACAAACAAGACATGAGAAGAAAAGAATTATAAAAAGAGAGAAAAGGAAATAAAACGCTGTCAGGCAGCTTCACAGCTTCCTGTCACTTCCACGACAGCGAAGACAAGAGGAAGAAAAGAAGAAACAGGAGGAGGTGGCTGCAGGAATCTTCACTGACCGTCAATAACAACAAAGCCGCCAGTCGCTCCGTCACGGAGACGCTCGCCAAAACCAGAAGTGACAGGAGGCAGGAGGAGCGCGAGGCGTTCGGGTGCAGTGGGGAAGAAGTGTGTTGTAACAGACGAGAAGTATTACAACTCAGAGACGGAGACACAAAACAAGAAGTCAAACACCGAGAGTGACTCAGCCGCTCGCAGGTTCCTGGTGGAGACGTGAGGAAAGACCGCCAATCAAACACGGCGTTGGAAATAGGGTTGCAAAATTCCGGGAATATTCAAAGTTGGAAACTTTCCATGGGAATTAAACGGGAATTAACGGGAATATACGGGAATAAACTGGAAATTTTGTGGATAATTTATACTAATTGTATTTACCTTGTCATATACAGACATAAATATAAACATTTTGTTTTGTTATAGGCTGATTTTAGCCACATTATTTGGGCTGAAATGTCTCCACACATGAGAGAGTGCACGTGGCATTGTTCTGTAGAATAAGATGACAACAAAGTTTGTAAAAAAACACTAATGCAATGCCAGAGATATAAATAGTTAGCCAAACAATTGGAATCGTCTGTAAACATATTTTACAATTGATGGATAAATGAATGGAAATAGTCTAGATGAACAGATGAACAATCCTCAATCAGCATGCTAATATATGTTCCCAGTAATATCATGGAAACTTACCTGACTAGTCCTGCACTCTACAGCAGGCCTCAATAGCCCTGCTGTAGAGTGAAGCATGCTGGGAGTTATCTGTGCATGTGATGGAAGAATGACCAGTGGAGGGTTGAAACTCAACGTTCCATACATCTTTAAAATAGAGTTTTGAATGATGTTTTTATTGCTCAGCTTTTACTTTGCATATTTATTTATTTTTTTCAAAATTCCCAAAATTCCCGAGCTTAAGTTCCCATGGAAAGTTTCCGGAAATTTACCAGAAACTTTCCAGCCCTTTGCAACCCTAGTTAGAAACAGAAACCAGACGGATTTCTGATCCTGTCCCACACCTACACATTCACACGTAGAATCTGTTTCTTTATTAGCTTTGAACTAATCTATCTACACTCATGTGAGGCTCAGACTTGATGTTCTGAATCATAATATCTCTGTTTGTATTTGTTAGTAACTGCTGCCGTCCTCTGATTTCAGGGTTCGTTGTAGATTCTAATCTCAGAGGCGGGATAAAGAAAGCCTCTGATTTCAACCCGTCAGAACTCGCTGTAGATTTGAATCTCATCTCCAGGTGGAGAAGTCTCCAGCAGCCGCCTGGCGATGACTCCTCCTCTTTTCTGAGGAATCATCAGATCTGAGGCAGCGGCGCCCGGGACACGAGGGAAACAAAGAGAGAAACTCAGAGGAGACCAGCAGAGGTCAGAACGATTGGCGCCCGTCGATGTTCTCCTGGTCAAACATTTGGACGAGTAAACGTCCCTGCTCCACACGACCTCTTCCCCCCCCCACCAAACACACACACACACACACACACACACACACACACACACAGGTCTCTGAACGGGTGAAGCGATGCAGAAAATGGGATTCAGGTTTGTCCCTCCACAACCTTCCCTTCGCTCATTTAGATGCGTTCACTTATTCGGACTGAACGCTTTGTACACTCAGACGATGCTTCTGTATCTCTATCACACACACACACAGACACACACACACACACACACACACACACACACACACACACACACACACACACACACACACACACACACACAGCTTCCTCGGAGTTGGACGCATTTCACGCTCTATATAGGCCATCATTACTGGAAATGAAGAAACACCTCCTCTTTAAAAGATGCACTTTGTCGCCACATCTCATTTCCACTCGTCCTCCGAGTGTGTTTTATCTTCTGCGAGATAAGCGGGATAAAGAAAGCTTTTATCTGCCGGGCGCTAAGTAGATGAGGAGCCGCCGCCGCCGCGCCGCACGCCCGTGTCTGTATGTATGTATGCGCTGTGTACTCGACTGGGTAAAGTGAACAAATAGGTCTGATACCAGCTGAATCTAATACTGCTCCGGGGCACGTTACACCCAGGATGCAATGTGGCAGATGATTTCTCTGGCGGACGAGATACGACGCAGTCTGAAGCGGAAAGTTTGGACCAACAGAGAAGGTGAGGGATGGAGTGATTCATTCTAACATTGTGTTTGCTATTGTGTGTCTGTGTCTGTGTGTGTGTGTGTGTGTGTGTGTGTGTGTGTGTGTGTGTGTGAACTGTAAATCACAGCGACTCCCTGTTGAAACGGCGACGGCCTCATTTCAGCTGTTTAGAGCAAACATCCAAAATCTGATTCACAAATTTACATGATAAAAGCCTAAAGGTTTATTTTGTTCTGTTTATTATGTCGAAGTCACGATTTTCAGATATGAATCAAATCATAAACATCACAAAATCAACCCATGAACCTGAATGTGTTAAGATCAGCCTGCTCCATCACTCACGAGCCGGATTCTCTTCACACGACTAAAGAAGAGAAATAAAACCACCAGCAGCGTTCTGACCTTCACGCCGCTGCCGCACGCCGTGACCTTTATGACCTTTCATCAGCTTCGTCTGCGTCGACACGAGCGGCTGCGAACGTCCTTCGACGCCGAGACACTAAACTGTCAAAAAGCTGCGACTACGATGATTTAATAAACCAGTTATTACCTGAAGTCACCGCCTGAACGAGTTCTAACCTCGGTTCAAAGGATCGAGAGGGAAACTGACGCCAGGAAACACGTCGTGGTCACGTGACCACTTCACGGAAACAGAAATGTTTCTTCAAATTAAGTCAAACTGGTTTAAAAAGAGTTAAAACACAGAAGAGCCGAAGCAGAGTTCCTGTATCATGGACTCAAGGAAACCTGCCGGCGCTCACGGTTAGCTCAGGCGCCGTTTGATGGCTTTGGACGGGCGCGCTGCGAGCGGCGTGTACCTGCTGCTGCCGTGTCACTTCCTGTAGCAGCTCGGACACAAACGCACACGGGCTGTAACAGAGTTGTCAGCTCGGTCAACACAACAACAGACCGACACACAGAGTGAAGCCAGATGTTCGGATGGAGAGAAGCAGCGTGAGCCTCAGACGCTGCTGCTAGCACACAGCTCGCCTTCCTCCGGCGCTCGTCTTCCTCCGGCGCTCTAATCGACTGGCGCCGACCGGAGCCAGGTCGTCAGAGTCACCGCCACGCTCGTTAGATATGGAGATTTACAGGAGGGGAGCGGGGGGGAATGTATATTCATTTGATCTTTGTGTTTTTCCAGGACGTCTCACGAGGTTTAAATCTGTCTGGACAGAATTCTGACCACGAACATGATTAAAGAAGAAGTGAACAACTCACCAGAAGAAAAACCAAGAAGATATGAAATATGAAATATTAAATATTAAATATACGCCGGTTGTTAAAACAACTCCTGCACATTTTACCTCTGAAGTTTTGTTCTGTTCTTTGAGAAGCTGAACAAACGTTAAGTTTCTGAGTTCAGTTTGATTTTTATTCAAAACACTCAACGTTATTTCTGATTTGTATTTATATAAATTTATCGTCTGTAATGAAAAGTTACGATGTAATAATTTCCTAAGTGCGAAATAACTTGAATAAACTCTCGTGTTTTTTTAATTTAATTAACCCGTGTGTATAAATGCACCTTAGATAAATTAAACCAATAAGATATATTTATATATATATCTATAACACTAAGCCACGTTGCTGTATTTAAAGGTTGATATTTGCTGAAGTGGTTTATATTTTTTAATTAACCTACAATATTATTATATATTTTAAATTCTATTATAATCCCATCATGAGTTTACAGTAGAGTCCATTGTGATCTCAGAGCTGCAGCTTCACACTGAGTTTAACCTTTTAAAGCTGAGTGAGTCCAAAGGTTTAGTTTAATAACTTTAATAACTGTAACTCCACGTTCATCTGAGAGCTGAGGACCTGAGAGACGTCAGCGGAGGACGAGGAGGAGGAGTCACCGGTCGGGTCAAAGTTCAGGAGTCATCAAGTTCTGAAGAGAGAGAGAGAGCACTCGTCTCTCTGCTCGCTCGCCCCAACACGCTGTCCTCTACACATTCGTTAAACTCCTAAAACAAGTCACATGCCTCAACCTCCAGTGACTCTTTGACCTTCAGAGGTCAGAACAATCATTTCCATGTTTAATAACCATCCTGCAGCAGGAGGTGACTACCAGCCTCTCACCCAGTGCATGCTGGGAAAGGCTCCATCCCGTGACCCTGAACGCCATGAAGACATAAACAGTGGATGGATGGATCATTTAAATGCTAATTGAATTAATCAGTTTATAAAATGATTCTAAATGCACAGATTAGCTGATCGATTACAGAGCGGAGCAGTAACGTCTCTCATCACCTGCAGCTCTCGTCCTCCTGAACGCCAGCGACTCGTTTTCATGTGACTTTGATCACGTGAGTGAATGTGAAGCAGGAAGCGATGGAGGCAGCGGAAGGAAACTCTCGCTGTCAGGCCGGTGAAGCGATGTGGGCGGGATGATGAAGGGACTTCTATGCAAAGCGGCGGGTGTCATGGCGAAAGACTCGCGCTCGCTCCTCTCAGTGAAGCCATAATGATGCATGAAGGGCTCCTTCGTGTTCCTGACGTGATTGTGAGTGATTTATTGGCGCCGCGTGGTAATTAACATCAGATTATCTTCTCCAGGAAGCTGTGAAGTCTCACGCCGCTGCCGCCGCCTCAGCCGCCACGGCTGGAAGTTCACCGCTGGCTCTGAACAATGCAGACAGGAGCGACTCCATTAGCACCTTTCCATCTGTCAAACAGCCCAAGCTGCAGCGGCTCCGCCCCCTTGCACCGTCATCCGCCATCAGCCGGGCAGCACCGTGGCGTTCACGGCGTTTCACTGAGCGAGCTGCGAACACACGTCGGGTCCACGAGACGTTTAGCTTCACACTGTTTCCATAAGAAATCTGACTGACACTCACACACTGAACTATATTAGTTTCCTTAATAAGTCCGACTTCTCTCTGGGAAATCATCTTAATTTTATTTAACTAAATCAAATCTGAGATATTTAGTATCTGAGATATTTAGTATCTGAGATATTTAGTATCTGAGATATATAGTATCTGAGATATTTAGTATCTGAGATATTTAGATTCTGAGATATTTAGTATCTGAGATATTTAGTATCTGAGATATTTAGTTTCTGAGATATATAGTATCTGAGATATATAATATCTGAGATATATAATATCTGAGATATTTAGTTTCTGAGATATTTAGTATCTGAGATATTTAGTATCTGAGATATATAGTATCTGAGATATATAGTATCTGAGATATATAATATCTGAGATATTTAGTTTCTGAGATATTTAGTATCTGAGATGTATAGTATCTGAGATATGTAGTATCTGAGATATATAGTATCTGAGATATTTAGCATCTGAAATATTTAGTATCTGAGATATATAGTATCTGAGATATTTAGTATCTGAGATATTTAGATTCTGAGATATTTAGTATCTGAGATATTTAGTATCTGAGATATATAGTAGCTAAGATATATAGTAGCTGAGATATTTAGTTTCTGAGATATTTAGTATCCGAGATATATATTATCTGGGATATTTAGTTTCTGAGATATTTAGTATCTGAGATATTTAGTATCTGAGATATTTAGTTTCTGAGATATATAGTATCTGAGATATTTAATCTCTGAGATATTTAGTATCTGAGATATTTAGTTTTTGAGATATTTAGTATCTGAGATATTTAGTATCTGAGATATTTAGTTTCTGAGATATTTAGTATCTGAGATATTTAGTATCTGAGATATATAGTATCCGAGATATTTAGTATCTGAGATATATAGTATCCGAGATATTTAGTATCTGAGATATTTAGTATCTGAGATATATAGTAGCTGAGATATTTAGTATCTGAGATATATAGTATCTGAGATATTTAGTATCTGAGATATTTAGTATCTGAGATATTTAGTATCTGAGATATATAGTATCTGAGATATTTAGTATCTGAGATATTTAGTATCTGAGATATTTAGTATCTGAGATATATAGTTTCTGAGATATTTAGTATCTGAGATATATAGTATCTGAGATATTTAGTTTCTGAGATATTTAGTATCTGAGATATTTCGTTTCTGAGATATATAGTATCTGAGATATTTAGTATCTGAGATATATAGTTTCTGAGATATTTAGTTTCTGAGATATTTAGTTTCTGAGATATTTAGTTTCTGAGATATTTAGTATCTGAGATATTTAGTATCTGAGATATATAGTATCTGAGATATGTAGTATCTGAGATATATAGTTTCTGAGATATTTAGTTTCTGAGATATTTAGTTTCTGAGATATTTAGTATCTGAGATATATAGTTTCTGAGATATATATTTTCTTAGATATTTAATTTCTGAGATATTGAGTATCTGAGATATTGAGTTTCTGAGATATTTAATATCTGAGATATTGAGTATCTGAGATATTGAGTTTCTGAGATATTTAATTTCTGAGATATTGAGTATCTGGGATATATAGTATCTGTGATATAGAGTATCTGAGATATTGAGTATCTGAGATATTGAGTATCTGAGATATTGAGTATCTGGGTTAGGGTTCGTGGTTCTGGAGGACGCCTCCCACCTCGGCTCCTGTACTTCCTGTTGTGAGCCACTGATCTACACACAGGAAACTTGATTAACATGATTAGCTTCATCTCCGCAGCCTGAGCTTGAGCAGCTCCCCCCCCCCCCAACCCCCCCGCTCCCTCCGCCCGGCTCTCTCTCTCTCTCTCTCTCTCTCTCTCTCTCTCTCTCTCTCTCCCCACGCCGCCACTTCCCCGGCATCCATCACCGGCCGTCCAGCTGCTCAGATCAGTCGCTCGCTCCACATTATGCAAAATGTCAGCGGGCGAGTCGGGGAGAGAAACTGCAAAACAACATCCGTCAGTGTCCCGGGAAAAAGAAACAAAGCGGAGGACGAGAGGAGGAGAGTAAACGAGAAGAATCCTCCATCCCTCTGTTTGCCTGAGAGCAGCAGAGGGATGAGAAGTAGGCCTCTCAGTATTTAAGGTGAAGTATAGGAAATGTAAAAATGCTTTGGAGTGTGTTTGATTCATTATTCAGCTCCGGCCTATTCTCTCTCTCTCTCTCTCTCTCTCTCTCTCTCTCTCTCTCTCTCTCTCTCTCTCTCTCTCTCTCTCTCTCTCTCTCTCTCTCTCGCCCTCGTGCTGCGTGAGAGAGATAACAGCTCGGCTCCACGCTTTAATTCTTTTGCATCGCAGATTAGAAAAAAGGCAAAAAAAAAACAATCCTGGAGAATATAAGATGCCTTAATTTCTTATTCTCTCGCTCTCTCCTCTTTCGCTTCTTCGTCCCGTTTGATAAAGAGAAAAAACATTTTTTTTTAAAAGCGACTCTTGGAGACGTCTCTCTCTTTTTCTGATTCGCTGCAAGTTCTTCTCTTCTTTCATTTTTCAAAATTTCTCGACATTTACAGTGAAAGCGAGAACGATTGTTAGTTTTCACCCCGAAGCTTCTCTCAGAGAAACACGGGCCTGGAGCTGAGAAGAGGAGAGAGAAGAGGAGGAAGCTGCTTTGATAAAAGAAAAGAGGAGGAAGAGCTGATGAAGCTGGAACCGCCCTGACCTCCCTGTCATCCTCCACTCCTCATCTGCTCCTTCTCTCCTCCCTCTCTTTACCGGGGGGGGGGGGTTAGAGGCAGTGAGAGCTGAGAAGAGACAAAATAAAAATAAAAAGAACTCTCGCTCACGCGTGATTGGCTCCTGGATCGACTTCAACCACTCATGGAAATCTCTGACAAAACCATACATAAATAAATCCATTCTCCCGTGGTTTCTGTTTCCCCGGCTGCCGGCAGAAAAGACCTCGTTATATATGGAAATGAGATTCTTCTTCTTCTTCTGCTCTCGCTCAGCCGCACGCCGCCCGCCGCCGCCGCCCCCCCCGAAGCCAAACGCCTTATTGGCTCCCGCCCATGCAAATGCAGGCCAGGGCTGAGGATCCGTTCACAAAGGGGATACTATGAGAGAGAGAGAGAGAGAGAGAGAGAGAGATAAGGCCAGGATGGAGGCCAGAAAGAGAGAGAGGGAGAGAGAGAGAGAGAGAGAGAGAGAGAGAGAGAGAGAGAGAGAGAGAGAGAGAGAATCCAAGAAAGTGATTGAAAGAAGGAAATCAGAATCACATCAGTGTGAAAAGCGATCTGTGTGTGTTTGTGTGTGTGAAGCTCTGAGAGACGAGTGGGAATCGGATGATTGACAGAAGAGAGAGAGAGAGAGGCATCGCAGCAGAGAGAGAGAGAGAGAGAGGCAGCGATCTCACACACACACACACACACACACACACACACACAGACACACACATGTACAGTAAGTGCACATGCAGAACACACTGACCCCATTTCATCCTCGTATCGACTCACAATCTGTATCTGCATCTTCTCTGGAAGAGGAAACGCTGGAATCGACTCGACCGGACGACAAACCGCTGCGTGCAGAGAGCTTCACTATCTGAACCTCAGCATCTCGGGTTCCAAATTTGTAAAATGATACATTATATACATTATATGCATATTGTTGTTATCATTTTTTAGTCAGCTAAAATACATCTTGAGGAGAAACATTTTGGGTTGTTTTGTGTCTGTACAGGTCTACTGTAAAAAGCACTTTTTAAAATTTTGGTACTTATACTTTTACTTTTGATACTTAAGTACATTTCAACACCAGATACTTTTGATATTTAATTACATTTAATATGAGCTACTTTAAGACTATTAATCAAGTCATTTTCTGACGGGAGACTTATACTTTTACCAAAGTCACTTTCAGGTAAGATATCTGTACTTTTACTCAAGTATGGCTTTCAAGTACTTTATACACAACGCTGCGTTCAGAGAGCAAGACACAGATTCAGTGTTTCACTCCGATAACGATGTTTAAAATATCAGACTTTATGTTATTATTATTCCACATGTTTTACCTAAAGATGAATTCTGTTTGTCCTCAGCAGCGACTGAGACGTCCACGAGAATCACAGCCGGTCGTAGAGATGCTTAGAAAGTCGTAAATATCAAATAGTTTGTTCTTTCGAGGTTTGATGTTGTTTGTATTAAGTCGTTCTCTGTGGCAGAAGGGAACAGAGAAGCCCCGCCCCTTCCTGTCAAGCTGCAGACGAGCACTTCCTGTCACTCATAACCGACGCCCCCTCATCTGTCCCCGTGCCGCTCAGCGACCAGCAGAGCAGCTCCTCCTCCTCCTCACACGGTTGGCGTCCGGCGCCGAGCGGGCGCCGTGCGGCAGAAGGACCGCCCCCCCCCCCCACAGACCGCCAACAGGTCGATGCTGCTTCCCTAATTAGCAGCGACGCAGGACAGGAGCGTCAGCGGCGTCCTCCCTGCGGCGCCGAGGGAAGCGTCCCAGCGCAGCGCCGGCGTCACACGCTACGAGAGGAGGACGCCACGCCGCCGGCCCCCGAGACCCCAGAGGGAGGGGGAGGAGGGGGGGCGTACAGTCCTCGTTAAGGTTACCGACTCTGCTGGTGACACGAGGATGACAAGGACAATTTACCGCTCGGCTGCGTCTCCTTGTCATCGAGCAGACGGAGGAAAAACACACACGCACGCTGGAAATTAAGTTTAATAAGAGGAGATGAAACTTTGCGATCCCTGGGGGGGGGAATTAGGGAGGTCACAGCGGCAGAGGGGGGGGGGGACAGCGACAGAAAGTAAGAGCAGAACACCTTGGAGTATTCACGCTCGGCTGCGAGACTCGACTCTGTGAACTGAGAACTGGATCTGTGAGGAAACTCCTGGTTCTTTAGTTTCAGCTCCAGACTGAAAGAGTGTGTGTCTGCAGAATTATTATTATCTAATATTGATTCATCTGCCGGTTATTACTCCAACACGCAGGTTATGGTTTCATCCGTGTTTTTATCTGACTTCTTTCAACAGGGTTACGAACAGGAAGATCTCTCAGAACTTTGTGAAAGAACTTTGGTTCGATCCAAACAAACGAGCAGATCCAGGAATGTTCTCTGACTTTCTGCAGCAAGAAAACTTTGTAAATATCTTAGTGAGAAATTAGAACAGATAGAGACACAACTCCAACTTTCTTTTTTAAGTACACTGATGAGTGACAGACACAAAGTACAAATTAAAATATATATCTTGCTTTGTACCTTGGCGGATATCCTTTCAGTAAAGACTTCAAATTAAAAAAGAAAGTTGGTGTTGTGTCTATATCTGTTCTAATTTCTCACTAAGATATTTCCAAACACAAACCTGCAGAACATAGTTTCCCACTGTCGGATCTGGACCTGCAGCTGCTTCCATACGAGCTGTGACCCGACTCGTCATCAATGATTAAACATGAGAGACGTGAAAATGTGGATTGTCGTCCACCTGCGATTCTGCAGCTGTTGGTGTAAAGAAGCAGCTCAGCCACTGAGAACCTGCGTGAACCCGAGCAGGTGGAGATTCAGAGGAAATAAACCGTTTACATGAAACTTACATAGTTTTAGAAGTGGGTCCAAAGGAACATGACAGGATCTGGTGCAGAATGTAAGGAACCTTGCGGAAGAGGAATGAGCTGAGAGACATTATCTCAGACTCCAAAACCTTTCACTTTAAAATGACATGAAACTGTTGAATATCACAATGAATTGCTTGAAGCTTTTCTCAATCTAAGGATCAAACCTTCAGCTTCTGTGTCACTGGACCAGTTGGTTAATAAAATCAACATTTTAGCCTCAACAATCAAAACAGAGACCGGACGACAGACGAGTGAATCGTCAAAATCCAACAAACACGTGTTTCCATATCAGAGCAGAAGCTGACGTCTGTCCAGAAACAGGTGGAGATTCAGAGGAAATAAACCTTTTACACGAAACTTACATAGTTTTAGAAGTGGGTCCAAAGGAACATGACAGGATCTGGTGCAGAATGCAAGGAACCTAGCGGAAGAGGAATGAGCTGAGAGACATTATCTCAGACTCCAAAACCTTTCACTTTAAAATGACATGAAACTGTTGAATGTAATCACAATGAATTGCTTGATTCTTTTCTCAATCTAAGGATCAAACCTTCAGCTTCTCTGTCACTGGACCAGTTGGTTAATAAAATCAACATTTTAGCCTCAACAATCAAAACAGAGCTCGAACGACGAGTGAATCATCATAAACACGTGTTTCCATATCAGAGCAGAAACTCACGTCCGTCCAGAAACAGGTGGAGATTCAGAGGAAATAAACCTTTTACACGAAACTTACATAGTTTTAGAAGTGGATCCAAAGGAACATGACAGGATCTGGTGCAGAACTTAAGGAACCTAGTGGAAGAGGAATGAGCTGAGAGACATTATCTCAAACTCCAAAACCTTTCACTTTAAAATGACATGACTTGCTTGCTTTCCTCAATCTAAGGATCAAACCTTCAGCTTCTCTGTCACTGGACCAGTTGGTTAATAAAATCAACATTTTAGCCTCAACAATCAAAACAGAGACCGGACGACAGACGAGTGAATCGTCACAAACACGTGTTTCCATATCAAAGCAGAAACTCACGTCCGTCCAGAAACAGGTTGCTGGACGTGAAGGTGACAAAGAGAATCTGGACTCGTGCTCGTTGAGGAGTCGGCGACAGGAAGTGAGATGTGAGTAAAGAGCCGAGTGAGTCAGAGGAGAACTGCAGCTCTGACCTCAAACTGGCATCGGACCATTTCTTTTTAATGAGAAACTACAGAAGCTCGTGAAGCTGCACGATTCTACACAGAAGGTTCTGGAGCTGATTCTCACTTTCCTGACACGTTCCTCTGGTCTGGACTTTTGAAGTGAAGGAGACTTGATGTCTCAGCCTCAGATCCTCAGATCAGTTCACCTCCTTCTGGAAGGAGCTGGTTTTTATCTGCTGTATTTATAGTTCCAAAAAAAACATGAAATCAAATCTATCAATACGTTCGTCCACAATATCGAGTTACTTAAATAAATCACTCTCTGTCTGTGTTTGGATTGTTTTTTGGTTGAATATATTATAATCATTTAAGGTTTTATTTATCATTTTAATATGATCTTGATTTTCTGTAAGTTGACGTGAGTAGAAGAAGAAAATAACTCGTTTCGCTTCACTTGTTTTTGTTTTCTGCCTCCAAGCTCCACAAGGGGAATACCACCCCAACACACACACACACACACACACACACACACACACACACACACACACACACACACACCATCCCAACCCTCAGGACCTCAACTCAGTCGCCAGGGTCAAAGGTCAACAGGAAATGGACCGTGGAGTACTGTGCTGGTGTCTGACCGATATAACTGGAGCAGAAGAAGATCCCCCCCCTGGACAGCACTTCCCTCCATGCAACACACACACAAACACACACATACACACACACACACAAACACACACATACACACACACACACACACACACACACACACACACACTGTGAGAGACAGTCATCACAGTCATGTCCCCAAACCATCTCCACTCTCAGACACACACACACAACACGGAAACACAAACACACATTTAAATTCACGTGTAATCATTGCCACACACACAGACACACACACACACACACACACACACACACACACACAGACACACACAGTGACGTGATGTGATGTGAAGGCCGTCCTGTCTGCGTGCCGTTTGCAGTCAGACTTTCTCTCCCTCAGTTTCGCCTCCCAGGCTCAAACCCCCCCTGACTCCCCCCCCGAACGACTCCACCCATGAAACCCCCCCCGGTCACAGGAAGTTACCGTCGGCACAGACTCGCACCAGAAGCGACACACAACGATACACAAGCGACACACACGCCAGCAAAGATGTGAACAACAAACTGGCAGGAAATCGAGAAGGTGTCGGAGGATCTGATTGGTCTGCTGGGACAGGAAGTTCACTCGCTCGCACTTCTTCTTCTTCTTCTCTCTCTTTGTGTGTTTGCTGCCGTTTGCTTAACTGTGTGTTATCGACAGCTGGAAGTGTGAGGAAGTGTGTGTGTGTAACTGTGTGAAATGTGTGTGTGTGTGTGTTAAACCAAGCCTGTGTTTGGCATTACAAACAACATAAGTGATGCTTTGCCCTCAAACATACGTGCGTGTGTGTGCACAAGAGTGTGAGTGTGTATATGTGTGTGTGTAATTGCATGTGTGTGTGTGTGTCTGTTTGTGTGTGTGTTTGTGTGTGTGTGTGCTCTGCATTAGAAGCACCAGCAGCACCACTGACCCGTGTTCGCCTCGGTGTGTTTTTATCTCTGCCTGTGTGACCCGAATTGTAAATACAGCATCCTCTGCTAAGCTGTGTGTTTTACTCTGTGTGTGTGTGTCGGTGTGTGTCTGTGTGTGTGTCGGTTTGTGTGTGTGTGTGTGTGTCTTGGCCTGTGTGCGATGAATTATGAGCAGCAGCCTCAACTTGACCTAATCTGTGCATGGGCTCTATGACTTTGTATCTTGCATATCAATGTGTGAGTTACATCTAGAATACGTGTGTGTTTGTCTTTGTGTGCGTGTCTTTGTGTGCGTGTGTGTGTGTGTGTGTGTGTTTGATAGCGCCATGCCAAGAGGTTAATTGAGGGGAGGGCCTCTAAACCGTTGCCCAGGGAAACGCTCTCCCATCCATCACGCTCATTGGCGATGCAGCGCCACGCGCAGAACAAACAAGCTAACGAGTCCTCGCTGAGCTCTGTGGCCGAGGAAGAGGAGGAGGAGGAAGAGGAGGAGGAAGAGGAGGAGGAAGAGGAGGAGGAGGAAGAGGAGGAGGAGGAGGGATGGATGGCGGCGTGCGGCCGTGCCACCGGGGCGCCCCCCCCCCCGCTCCCTGGCCGGCAGCAGCTCAGACAACAGGCTAATCCTTCCAACACACAGAGGAGCAGCTAATGGGAGAAGATTAACCTGCAAATACACCCACTCCCTCTGCTGCTCCTCCTCTTCCTCCTCTTCCTCCTCACTCCTTCTCCTCCTCTGCTTCCTCTTTATCTCACTCCGTCCTAATCCTCCTTTTCTTCTCCTTCTCTTTGCATCTGCTCCTCCTCTTCCTCCTCCGCTATCTCACTCCGTTTTAATCCTCCTTTTCTTCTCCTTCTCCTCCTTCATTCTGCTTCTATCTCTGCTTAGTTCCTCCATCTCCTCTTCTTCTCCTTTGCTACTCCTCCCTCTTTCTTTTCTGGTTTACAATCGTCCTTCTCCTTCCTCAACTCTTTCCTCACGATCCCTCCTTTTTCCAGAGGAAGATGGAGAGGATGTAGTAAAGGAGGAGTAAAGGAGCTAACCAGGGAGGAGGAGAAACAACTCCCTCATCGCTCGTCTTCATCCTCAGCTTCTGCATCCACCTCCTTCTTCCACTCTCTCTTTCCATTCTTGTCCTTTTTCAATCCAACCATTCCTCCTGTTTCCTCCATCTTCCACTGCTGCTCCTCATCATCTTCTCCTTCTCTGCTACCTCTTTACCTCCCTTCGTTTTTAAACCTTCTTTTCTTCTCCTCCTTCATTCTGCTTCTTTCTCTGCTTAGTTCCTCCATCTCCTCTTCTTCTCCTCTGCTACTCCTCCTTCTTTCTCTTCTGTTTTACAATCGTCCTTCTCCTTCCTCAACTCTTTCCTCACATCCCTCCTTTTTCCTTACAGAGGAAGAAGGAGAGGAAGATGGGGATGTAGCAAAGGAGGAGTAAAGGAGGAGGAGAACCACTTCCTTCACCGCTCATCTTCATCCTCAGCTTCTGCATCCACCTCCACCTTCCACTCTCTCTTTCCATTCTTGTCCTCCACTTTTAACTGCTCCTCATCATCTTCTCCTTCTCTTCTCCTTAATCCTTCATTTCATCCTCTATCTCCTTTTCTCAGCTGCTCTGTCCTCCTCCTCTCTTCATCCTTCCTATGGATCTCCTCATTTGCTCAATATCTTCCTCCATCCCTCTCCTCCTCTTCCTCCTGCAAATCCTCTGTTTACACCTCCTTTCCCATGTTTCTCCAGACCTCCCTCCTCCTCTTGCTCCTCTTCTTCCTCCTTTCTCCATTACTTTCTTTTCTTATCTCTTCCTCACATTCTTCTCTCTCCATATTATTTCCTCTCCAGGTGACTGTTGAGTTGATATAAGAGCTGCAAGTCGGGCTGGCAAGAGCTTTGGTGTGTGTGTGTGTGTGTGTGTGTCTGTGTGTGTGTGTGTGTGTGTGTCTGTGTGTGTGTCTCTGTGTGTGTGTGTGTGTGTGTGTGTCTCTGTGTGTGTTGGGGAGTGGATTATCCAGGTTCCAGGACTCGGTGCTCGCTGGCAGCGAAGCGGAAAGCTTTAATGAGAAGTCGCTGTTTACTGAGGACAGAATGGGACACACACACACAGACACACAACTTAGAGACTTATATAGACTCACAGAGACAAAAACACAAACACGCACACACAATGACACACACTCCTACTCGTAAAACCACCCACACACACCCCTACATACACACACTAACCAGAGCAGTAATGGGATTTGGAAGGTTTTCTCTATAAACCAGTCTGTCCTCTGTCTCCTCATTAAGGGGACTGTCCAAACCTGAACACACACACACACACACACACACATGTACATA
Organism: Limanda limanda; assembly: GCF_963576545.1. Classification (NCBI taxonomy): domain Eukaryota; kingdom Metazoa; phylum Chordata; class Actinopteri; order Pleuronectiformes; family Pleuronectidae; genus Limanda; species Limanda limanda. The sequence continues at coordinate 27,768,123 of NC_083645.1, read as the reverse complement.
CACAAACCTTCATGTACTCACAAACACACACACACACCCACACAAACACACTGCTGGCACTATGCTGCTGCCGACTTCTGGGATCACTAATTATTTGGAGGCTCAGTACCCTTGTGTGTTTGTTTAGTGTGTGAGTACATGAGGGTTTGTGTGTGTGTGTGTGTGTGTGTGTGTGTGTGTGTGTGTGTGTGTGTGTGTGTGTGTGTGTGTGCTGGCTCCGTGCTAACAGTAGCAGTCTGGTGGAGTTGCGGTGGAGGGCGGCAGAGGACACTTCACGGTCCAAATGGCCGTTGATCCAGAAACTAATCTTTTTGGATTTTTTTTTCTCTTGTTTTCAGAAAATAAAATGATCTGATCTCATCTTGTTATTTCAATTTAAATCAATTCCCTCGACTCGGCTCTGAGCAGCAGCGTAACGGCCAAGAGGACATGATTTATTATCGTAACACAATTAACCAGGACACACAGGGTCACCGAGGAGCCGAGGCCGAGCCGCACAACCAGCAGCGCCACCTACAGGCCGCTCTTAGAAGGGATTTATGTGCTAAATTAAGAAATAAATAATGTGTGTTTGTTGTTTCAGTCGAGCCGATAGAAACTACTGGCTCAGTTTATAGCTCCTGGTCACACAGCCTGTCAGATATTGAGCTACATGAAAATCAAATTTGCAGTTTACGTTTGGACGATGAATTTCTTCATCAGTGAAAATGTGCAAATGGGAAAAGAAAGCGCTTCCAGCCAGGACGAGAATCTGTAGGAGGAGGAGGCTCGTCCCCTTGTCTCCTCGGAGGAGAAGGCTCGTCCCCTTGTCTCCTCGGAGGAGGAGGAGGCTCGTCCCCTTGTCTCCTCGGAGGAGAAGGCTCGTCCCCTTGTCTCCTCAGAGGAGGAGGCTCGTCCTCTTGTCTTCTCGGAGGAGAAGGCTCGTCCCCTTGTCTCCTCAGAGGAGGAGGCTCGTCCCCTTGTCTCCTCCTCTGAGGAGGAGGCTCGTTCCCTTGTCTCCTCTGAGGAGGAGGAGGCTCGTCCCCTTGTCTCCTCGGAGGAGGAGGCTCGTCCCCTTGTCTCCTCGGAGGAGGAGGAGGCTCGTCCCCTTGTCTCCTCTGAGGAGGAGGAGGCTCGTTCCCTTGTCTCCTCGGAGGAGGAGGCTCGTCCCCTTGTCTCCTCAGAGGAGGAGGCTCGTCCCCTTGTCTCCTCGGAGGAGAAGGCTCGTCCCCTTGTCTCCTCAGAGGAGGAGGCTTGTCCCCTTGTCTCCTCAGAGGAGGAGGAGGCTCGTCCCCTTGTCTCCTCGGAGGAGAAGGCTTGTCCCCTTGTCTCCTTGGAGGAGGAGGCTCGTCCCCTTGTCTCCTCGGAGGAGGAGGCTCGTCCCCTTGTCTCCTCGGAGGAGGAGGCTCGTCCCCTTGTCTCCTCGGAGGAGGAGGCTCGTCCCCTTGTCTCCTCGGAGGAGGAGGAGGCTCGTCCACTTGTCTCGGAGGAGGAGGAGGCTCGTCCCCTTGTCTCCTCGGAGGAGAAGGCTCGTCCCCTTGTCTCCTCAGAGGAGGAGGCTCGTCCTCTTGTCTCCTCGGAGGAGAAGGCTCGTTCCCTTGTCTCCTCTGTCCTCACACTGCACTTTGGACGGACATGTCTCCTCACATGTCCCTTCTCTCCAGCCGGTTTCCGCTCAGTGTTTCTGCTTGTGTTTAATAAACTCTCTGTTCAGGTTATTTTCAGGCTCTCAGTGTGAGAACAGGAAACTCAGCTTGATGTTTCCTATACTGATGTTTTCATGTGTTTGTTTGTGAAACAGGTAAATCATTAAAGTATCGACATCATCACACATGGTCGTGAAAACGAATTAAAACAAAATGGAATCACTGTCCTCCGGCTCCACAGGGACAAAGACCCTTCTTGTTTCTAACGACACCCTGAACTTGTATTTTTAGCTCTAACTCTGACAGGATGTTCTTGCATCATGGCCGCCCCCCCCCCCCCCCCCCACTGAATCTTTTCGGTGCACGTCCTCCGAAAGAAACACTGCACGTCTGCTACATGCACGTGAACAGCCACTAATTAAATACTCCTTATCTCACTCCTCCGCTTGCTAGAGAGAGAAGGAGAAAGTAGATGTGGAAGGACGTCTTCAGTGTTTGTCCCTTCAGAGCTTCTGTAGGAGCCGCCCGAGAGAATCGCTCTCAGGTGACGGGAACAGACGATTCTTAGATTTCTCAGGTGAATATACACTGATGAGGATTATATTACAATTCTAATGATACACACCGGACCTTCAACGCACCACACACACACACACACACACACACACACACACAGGAAGATGGACGACTATTCTCCACATATTCATTTCATTTTTTATGTTATTCTGCTTGTTCAGACATGAATGTGATCAGATGTTGTCGTCTCTCTCTCTCTCTCTCTCTCTCTCTCTCTCTCTCTCTCTCTCTCTCTCTCTCTCTCTCTCTCTCTCTCTCCCTCCCTCCCTCCCTCTCTTTCTCCCTCCCTCCCTCTCTTTCTCCTGTCCAGAGATTTGGATGGTGATTAGCGTTGGGATTCGGGGACTCCGGCCTCAGTTTTCATTAACAGCCATAAACACAGTTCTGCTGCACCACTGAGACCGACCGCAGGCTCAGAGTGTGTGTGTGTCTGCATGTGTGTGTCTGCATGTGTGTGTCTGCATGTGTGTGTGTCTACATCTGGGCAAGCTTTGATGACAAGAAAGAGAGAGAGAAAGAGAAAGCGAGAGAGAGAGAGAGAGGTGTTGTTTATCATGGCGGTAATTAAGGCCGCCGTTCGGCTTTAATTAAAATATAACAGCAGCACTAAGTATGGACTGGTTCTCAGACACAGTGAAAAACACACTCTCTATTTACCACAAAAGATAAGGTAACTCCTCGAGGACGACCACACACACACAGACACACACACACTCACACACACACAGACACACACACGGCTCTGTTAGCATACACAATCTTTGCTCCACGTTCCCAGGCAGACGCACACAGATCTGGAATCGATGCTGTTTCTGTTGACTGACCTTTCACTCGTCTCCTCCGACCTCCCATCGTCCACTTCACTGTCTCATTACTGACGCCTGGTTCTGTGTTTTCTCTGTGATCAGTGAGATGATGAATGTTTGTCTGCGGCAGCCGGCTAAACCCCTGAGCTCAGTAATGTGCCGAGGACGCCGGTAATGAAACCAGAGCCGAGCTGCCTCCTGGACATTATGTCACAGAACAGAACTATCAAGTATTCATGATACTTTTCTGCTTACACCTAAAGTTTCTGGGAGGTTTTACAGTTTCTATTTAAAGCTGGAGGTGAAACTGTCAATGTGTGAAATGTCTCATTCTGAACAGACGACGCTCGAAACCCCAAAATATTGAATTGTTAATGATCCAAAACAGAGAAATGCACCAGATCCTCATTTGATGATTAATCAGGTCTTTGTGTGTAAGTGTCTGAGTGGGAGGAGTTAAAGGGTCAAGTGGTAACCGTGATAAACAACCCACCGTCGCCCCCTGTTGGTTTGTGAGCTGCAGTGTTGAAGCCTCAGTTTCACATTTTGTCCGAGGCCATCTTGATTTTTTATAACCAGAAGTAACCATATTCGGATGAATAAAGGGGTGGAGCCTAACTAAGAGCTTGAGGACACTGCACCCATTGGACTGTACTAGCTGTCAATCACACAGTGTCCATGTTAGAGTGTGATCGGGCCAGATTGTGTTGATTATATTGGAATAAATGTTGTTAATACCTGGATGTTAAGTTAGTTTCGTACATATATATACACACATCTCTGCACACATCTGTAAACAGGGCAAACATAACTCATATACTCATATCAGGCTTGGGTCGGGTTCATGGTTGCGCCCCCGGGCTCAGAAGGCCATGAATTAAATGTTAATATTATCGTTCTGAACTGGTGTCTGAAGGATTTACTTTAGTTTTAATCTTCCAGGTTCACATTTAAACTTTGAGAAACATAAACACTGATCTCTCACTGAGTTTAGTCTCATCGGAGCCTGTTTATTCCGCAGCTCTGCAAACATTTTCCATGATCAATAACCGAGCTGCTTAAGATGATGTGCAATCGATCGATGCAATTAAAATGTCTGGATGGGAAGCAGCAGAGATGTTCTCAGAAAACTGAAAGTGTCGGGATGTAAAGGGGACGGATCAGGAAGTGGGAGGAGGGACGACCTGATAACAGGTCCACGCCCAAAACACGAGGACTGAACAAAGGACTAAATATAGACTGAGAGGGGATTGTACGGTTATATTATAATAATAATAGCAATGATAATCTCCTTGTGACATTGATTTTTGTATTATTGAGTGTGTTTATATCATAGAAACAATTCATAAATAAAGATGGACAACACGTCTCCTCCCACTCTCCAGACATGAAGCCAAAACGTCCTGAATACAAACTCTCGACCAATCGTGAGTCAGTCTCAGCCTGTTTCCCTATCATCAAAAAACTAATTAAAACAAACGTTAGTAGAAATAAAGGACTTTTTTGTTTGGTCCATGTCCCATCCACTAACATAGATGAGGTGGGGTTCATGACCTATACCGCAGCCAGCCACCAGGGGGAGATTGAGACAGTTTGGGTTTACTTGAGTCCATCTGCAGGTCATGTTTATTGTTTATCTAAAGGTCCGTGCATTTGAATAAACTCTGCTCTGTTTTTCCCTATAAAAATGAACGTATATAAAATATAAATATGAACAGAAGGCTGCAGATTTCTGTCTCAGCAGTTTGACTTCACTTCTCCAGGAAACAGCGACGAGTGACATGTTCTAATTCCAGCACTTGTTTATTGTAATAAAAACTTCTGAATACAAAGTACATTCACAGGTACGGCAGCGGGTCGCTCAGCTGCTCTGTTCGATTCCTACAGCAAACCACCGATGACTAAACATATTCAGACTCATACACCAGTTTACAACTTTATATCCCGTAAACTTTACTGTTATAGTTCAGAACAAACACACTGCTGCACATACAAAACGTCCAGGCTGTGAATCAGCGGCTACTCGCCTGCTCCTAACCGACCGGCTGAGTCCTACACAGGTTTATTTACTGAAAGATACGGGGGGGGGGGGGGGGGGGACGTGACGGACAGGTCGCTGAGTGTCACAGTCGTTAGAGATTTGATTGACAGGTCGACTGCTGCGCTGAGTGAAGTTCGATGGCAGATTAACGCCTTGAAAACTAAACCTGATTCAGCTCAAACCTTCACTGAGGAGGAGGAGGAAGAGGAAGATAGATGAAGAGATAAATAGAGAGAGACAGAGATATTCTGTTGAAATTATATCATTAAATCTATGAATCATTGAACACTTTCTTATAGTTATCGTTAAATTAATGCTGTGAAGGTGTCGTGACATGATTAGGACGCATTGAGCTTAAAGAGCAGAAGCAGAGGAAACTAACACATTTAGATCTTTACATTAATCGACAATAAAACTAATGTAAATGCATCTATTAGTTAAAAGGCCAGATGTTGGAATCCTGCAATAATTATACAATAGTGCAAAAATAGGACGGGAACAATAGTTGAAAGGCAATTCACGTAAATAAACTTGTTGGAATTGTGAAAATGTGTTTTTTTTTCTGCCTGACGAATAATAAAATATTGTTATTCTAAAGTTTGGAAAATCTTGTAAGATAGTGTTAACATATTACACACATTTTTTAATTTGACAATTGTAAGATTTGGTATTTGGTATTATTCGTTTTTTGGGGGGTGGGGCCAGGCTAGCAGTTTCCCCCTGCTTCCAGTCTTTGTGCTAAGCTAGGCTAATCAGGTACTGCGTCACTTCCTGTTCCAGACGATCACACTCATCTGTCTGTGGCTCACAAGTGAGAGGATATAGTATAAAAATGTCAGTCTGCTCCTTTGACTGTATTCAAACGTCCCAATCAGGTGGAGGAGTGACAGTGTGGGGGGGGGTGAAGGTGTCCACAGCAGCTCCTGTCAGTTCATAGAGTTTCTATTGGCCGTTGAGAGGAGGAGGCGGGCCGGCTGATTATCTGCCGTCACCCGTTCCTCCGAACCCTGACTGTCAATCATCAACTACAGGCACCAGGGCTACGGAGCAATAAAAAACAAAAAGCAGGAAGATGTGTGAGAAGAGGATCTGCAGATCACGTGACCTCGGGGGGAAACAGGTGGAGCGACGGCTTCTCACACAGGAAAAAAACATCTGCAAAAACAGCAGGAAAAAAGAGCAAGAAGAGCAAAACCTCATGAGAAGCTGCAGAGCTGATAATCCACTGAGATCGAGTCCACTTCGGAAACGTCCACAGAGAAGAGACGGGAAAAAACTCATTAATCTGAATGTTTTCTCCAGCAAAAAGTATTTTTCTTTCATTTGATTTTTCTGATTCGATTCTTCTCCACAAAAAAACTTTCACCATGAACGTGAAACATGAAGCAAAAAGAAGAAGAAGAAGAAGAAGCTCGTGACGAAGGGACGAGAAAAAATCCCAGAAGTGAAGCAGAGAAAAAAAAAAAAACAGCTCGAGGACTTAATCACTTTTCTTTTTGCAAATGGAAGGAGGAGAAAAAGGAGGAGAAAGCTCTAGATGCTCTTTGTGTCTTTAGTTTTAAGGAAGTCTTTTTAGTCCGGCCCCCCGCTCCAGCGTGCTGCTCGACGACGCTCCACCTACAAGAGGAAGGAGACGCACGTCTTACACCTCAGGTCACGCAGCCAGAAAAACACATTCCATGCAAAATGTCCCATCAATGAGGAAAAGGCAAAAATATAAGAAAAAGAAAAAAGGATTAATTGAAAACTGGCTGGAGAAAAAATAATGTTTAAAAAAAGGAGGCAATTAAAAAATGTAGGAGCAGTTTGCAGAGCCACAGAAATGCAAAAAAATATAATTCTTCATATACGGAAACTGAGCTGTGCACAAACACACTGTCGCAGTCAAATGCATCATTTTAAATATTCAATATATTTGACTTTTTAATTAAAAAATAAATCTGATAAAAACACGTCTCTGGTAAGTTTTCTGCCTCAAGTAAAAGATGAACTGAAAGTGACACGTTGGATAAATTCATGGAATGAGAAGAAAATCTACATTTCCGTCAATAAAAATGCAAATTTCTGTCCTAACTCGTTTTGTAGGAATAACAACGTGTGGAGCTCATGGGAAAATTCATTAAAGTAATTTCTGTCAGATTTTTAATCTAAAATTAACCCCAAGATCATTTCATTATAAAATTCAAATATATGTGTAGCATTTTTATCTAAGATTATCAAGTCAAATTCAGTTTTTGTGACAGATTTGAGGTTTGTCGTCTTTACTCTGGATCTCATCTGAAATTCTTAAATTTTGGTTTTTAACTTTTGAAAGTTTCGGAGTCGTCGTGTAAACGTGAAGTCGTATTTATTCTTAACATGAAACTATTTAAAAAGAATGATAGTTTATGTGCAAAAGACTTTGGTTTAATATTAAATCCTGTGAGAACGAGTGTTAATGTGAGAGAGAGAGATTTACAAGGCCTTAATCACACACACACACACACACACACACCCACACACATACACACACACGCAAACACACACACACACAGACACACACACACACACACACACACACATACAGTAGTACAGTAGTAGCTTTAGTTGTGAGCTGGCTGGCTGCAGCATGTTGTGACCTTGCATAGTTCATGTGTGTGTGTGTGTGTGTGTGTGTGTGTGTGTGTGTGTGTGTGTGTCTGTGTGTGTGTGTCTGTGCTTGTGTTCCACTTTCCCCAGAATTAAAATGCAACCTCACACACACACACAAACACACACACACACACGGTCAGAGGTGCAGCTGCAGTTTTTAGGGATTACAGTCCTCGTCTAATCCCTTCCTCACTTTCCTTCCTTCCTTCTTCCATCTCTTTCTTCACCTCCTTTTCTTCCCTTTAATCCCTCCTTCCTTTCTCCTCCTGTCATCTCCTTCCCTTGCTTCTTCTCCTCATCCTGCCTTCTCCTCATCACATTTATTCCTCTTCATTCTTTCCTTCCTCATTCTGCTCTTTTGTTTTAACTCCTCCTCCTCCTCCTCCTCCTTCTCCTCTCTCTCCTCCTTCTCCTTCTCCTCCTTCTCCTCCTCCTCCTCCTCTCTCTCGTTCCCTACTCCTCCTCCCTACTCCTCCTCCCTCCCATCGAGGCAGCATCTGCTCATAATGAAACACACAGTTGGACGCCGGCCTGGTTTAGAGCCGGCTCCACGCTACCTGCTCCAGAGGTTACCTCCCGCCAGGCGCGTTTGTTAGACATCATCGGCTCCTCCCTGCGACCTTCCCTCCCTCCCTCCTTCCTCCCTGCATCCTGCCACCTCCTCCTCCTCCTCCTCCTCCTCCTCCTCCTCCAGATGTCATAGATCTGGGAAATGGGTCACAACAGCGCTGAATCAAAGCCAGGTTCCACGCGGCTCTGAGGCAGATACTGTATGTAAATATAGCATGTGTTCATATTTAGGCGGAGGGAGAGAAGGAATGTGGCGGCTGATGTTCGGAGCGTTTGTCGGTTCTGATCCTCGACTCTTCAAACCGCAGACCTGTCAGACGCAGGAGGTCTGGACCCCAACACCTCACGGGTCTGGAGCCATCGAGCGCTAAAGCAGAAATACACTGAGCCTATTTTATTTATTCTGTAGCCAGGATTTGTTTCTGTTGAACTATTTTAAATAAATGAATCGGTTATAGACGGTGTTGTTAGGTCTAAGAAGAGAAAAGTGTGACGAGAATTGAACCGAACACTTGTGCTTAACTGATATAGTATTTAACTAATACTTTTGTAGTTTTGTGCGTGTCCCATCTGCTGACATGGAGGAGACAGGGTTTATGAACTGTACTGCAGCCAGCCACCAGGGGGTGATGAAGAGGATTTGGCTTCACTTTTGGCTAACGTGTCGTCCATCTTTATTAAATCTAAATCTAAATAACACTGAGCTCTGGGAAACATCTACAGATTTAACTTGGTTGAACGACACCTGAAACATCTGGTAGTGAAAGGATCTTGTGCATGTTTCCAAACTTCCACATGACTGACAGCAGCCGGGTTTGTTTTACAAATGAAGAAACAGTTTCTCCTGTGATGAAGTCTTTGGTTTTTCACATTTTGACACTTCAAACTCTGCATAAAATAAAAGCGATCTGCTCTCGGGCGTGTGAAGTCGGGTCGTCGGCCTTTCTGTTGAACCACTGAATCAAAGCAGGAGGATAAACACAGAAGTTCAAGTTTCCAGAGATCAGCTTGAAATGTGAAACTCTCCTGAGCCTTTAACTCTCAGCCGGTCTCACATCCAGCCGTTGAACAGAGAAGAGTGCGTTTGTTTCGTTTAACTTTGGGCTGTTAAACAAAAAGACGGTAGGCCATACGCTCAAATTAGAAAGTGTGGAACAAAAACTCTTATGTTTTAGTTGTAGATATTATAAATATGCTGGAAGCCCGACCTCATCTCTCACCGCAGACACACAACTTCACAAACACCTCCACATTCCTCTTAGCGCTGCAAAAGATATTGAACAATATCTAAATACTTTCCAGCACAGCTCTAATAAAAGCTGTGAAAATGATAAATATGTGCTTCTCCTTCAAGGACGCCTCGCAATTACGTTTTGTACCCGGAGACGCTTTGTATGCAGCCGGCGCCGAGTGCTGTGCGCCGAGCTTTCTCTTTGTTTTCCTCTGCACATTAAGACAAAGTTTCAGCAGAAGAGGTCGGAGGTCAGCGAGGATCCAGGAGAGGCAGCAGCTTGCAGCTCAACAAACAACAACACAACGACGCACAACCCGGTGGTGACGGAGACGCCGGCTCCAGAGGGGCTGAATTAATTTCTCTCTCTCGAGGTTTTCACAGAATTATCTCGTCCGTCCAGTGAAATGTTGTGGGAGTAAAATGTAATGATCTCAACTCAAGGTCCAATAACTTGTTTTTCTGAAGCTCTTTTGTTGACATTTGATCTCAGCACTTGAATTCATCCACAGAACTTTAAAGACGTGTTTTGCATGTTGGCTTTGCAACTTTGACTTTCACTGTTATTCTCTGATGAGGGATTATGTAATATTTGTCTGTTAAGTGGCCACGTAGCTTATCTTAGCTTAGCACACAAAATGGATGAGATGGAGACACACAACCTCTGTCTCCCTGTTCCCGCCCTCGTGTGGAGCGTCGTCCAATCAGAGAACTGAACCGAAACTCAAAGATTTTCAACGGGTCAGAAGCGAATCAAGTTTCCTTCAGGGACAAGACGACACGACACATGAACAATCTCCTAAAATAATGTACGAGAAAAGAAAACACTCTACCAGTCAGAACATCCAGCTTCTCTGAGTGCTGCCACTAATGTGTGTGTGTGTGTGGGGGGGGGGGGGTTCAACCCTGAGGCGAAACTGTACGTAGAGCGAAGGAACCTCGTCCCACCGGCCGTTAGGTTCCATCAACTCATCTAATGCTCGATCAGACTCGAGAAAACACGACTGGAGAGAGAGAGAGAGAGAGAGAGAGAGAGAGAGAGAGAGAGAGAGAGAGAGAGAGAGAGAGAGAGAGAGAGAGAGAGAGAGAGAGGGAGAGACAGAGAGACAGAGAGACAGAGAGACAGAGAGACAGAGAGAGAGATAGATAGATAGATAGATAGATAGATAGATAGATAGATAGATAGATAGATAGATAGATAGATAGATAGATAGATAGATAGATAGATAGATAGATAGATAGATAGATAGATAGATAGATAGATAGATAGATAGATAGATAGATAGATAGATAGATAGATAGATAGATAGATAGATAGATAGATAGATAGATAGATAGATAGATAGATATATAGATAGATAGATAGATAGAAAGATAGATAGATAGATAGATAGATAGATAGATAGATAGATAGATAGATAGATAGATAGATAGATAGATAGATAGATAGATAGATAGATAGATAGATAGATAGATAGATAGATAGATAGATAGATAGATAGATAGATAGATAGATAGATAGATAGATAGAAAGATAGATAGATAGATAGAGGGATTTTTTTTTTACTTTTAAGTTAACTTTTATTTAAATAATAAATCATTTCATGAAATAAACGTAATAAATAACACTTCGATCATATCATATTTTACACAAGAAAACTACATGTCACACACCCACACAGAATTTAAAAATGAAGGATCAGTGAACCGTCCTCCTCTATTGAACATAAAACCAGAGAGAGAGAGAGAGATAGAGAGAGATAGATAGATAGATAGATAGATAGATAGATAGATAGATAGATAGATAGATAGATAGATAGAGAGAGAGATGAAGAGATGGTCAAATTGCATTTGCTGGAAAAGGCGACAGAGTCAAAGTCATCTCAGAGCAGAAACTCGTCCGTCCACAGTCACACAAAGTCTCTATAAATAGAGATGATTTATCACGACTCTGGAAGAGGACGTCCAGTGAAAACGATTTCAAAGGCACAAACGCACGATGTTCAGAGGTTGAAATCAGCCCCAGAGAACATGGGGGTGGGGGGGTGGGACGTGTGTGTGTTCGTGAGTCGACCACAGGTGAGCGTTGGCAGGTGAAGATCTGAAGTTCACCAGAGAGGAAATTGAAAACATGATCCTGAATAGTGACGGACTTCAGAAGCCTCCAGACTCAGGGCTCGAGAGATTGTTATAAAGTGAAAAGTAGAGACTTCTTCTCTTAGACTTCTATAGACACTACCAGTGGTGTTGCCCCCTGCTGGTCAGAGAGAGAATACAAATTCAAGGCACTTCTGCGTTGGCTTCACTCTCCAGACTGAAATTCTCTTTTTACAGTAAATAATGACACGTTAGATTCAAGGCTGAAGAGCGGAGCCACAGTGAAGTGTCACATTTTTCAATTGATACATTCTGGTGGAATAGCAACAATGGAGACGTTTAAAAAATATATCTCTTTTCACATTCGGTCGTCTAGCGACTGTGAGGTTCCATCAGGACTTCAGACAGAGAGGGTCCTGACACAGAGACCCCTCCTAAAACAACCATGACAGACCGGGACCCTCAGCTTCATCCTCGTCCTCCAGCCGCTGACTCTCTATCAGACGCACACAGAAGAGAATAGAAAAGACCTCAGTGGCGTTTCTACCTGCGTTTCCGAGCCTGGTAAAGAGGCAGTGTAACTCAACAGCCCAGTGTCTGTCAGGCCTGTGATAATGTGATGGCTGCTGCCCAGCGGTGTCCTCTATTCACCGCTGCAGGAGTCCATTTCCACACTGTCCACAATAGAATAAACGCTGCACGGCTGCATGAGGCTGAGCGGCTCGTCCTCTTTGTCCAGGACTGGGTGTTCCAGGGATGTCTGATAGATAAGAAATGGGTTAACTCTGTAAGAACTAGACCTGGACTTCTGGGCACAGACTCAAAATGTTTTTTAAAAAGTTCAAGTCAAACTGCTCGAGTGAATCATCTGAGTGGAAAACTAAAGCTCACGACTCGTGTCCTCGATCCCTCTGCACGGAGCTGACTGGGTTCGCCTTGACCGGTTTTCGGCATCATCATTTCTCTCTGGTTAGTTGGTCGTGAAAACATTGAACAGGCCTTGATGCTGCTGTTGTTTGCTGAATTGAGAGAATCGTCTATGCAGCAAATGAAAGAAGTCGTTGGTCGAACTGGTCACAATCTGAAGTTCAATCTCTTCTGGAAAGTTGCACGAAGTTATTCCTTCTTTTAAGAGGTAAATGCAGGAAGTAAACACTGTTCCAACCAAGCAGGTCTTTGTTTTTATTTATTGATTTATTTATTTGCTGCATCTTCGGCTCAGATCAGTATTTTCTTATCTAATCTGATTGACTCTGGTGCAGAGAATCATCAGGTCGCTGCCTATTTACCACAGATAAAAATTTAAAAACAGATTTCCTTTCCTGTCGTCTCAACATTTAAAGTCTGTTAGTCTGAAACACTGAGAACACATTGACAAGTACCTGGTTTGATTCACAGCTTCAGAACTTTCAGTCTAGTCTGAACCTAAATAACGACCAGAGGACACTCTCTGGGTCCAGATCGGTTTATCTGCAAAGTGACTAATTGCAGGAAGTTAAAACAGCATTAAAGAATAGAAGAAGTCAAAGAAGAGAAGGCGGCTGCTCAGTCACACGGCGTCTAGGCGCAGGTGATAACGACACAATCCTTTAGTCCCTAAATTACAACGTGAAACAAAAACTAACAGATCAAATGAAACTATGGAAGATACACAAAGCCTGTTCAGACTCTCAGGTGCGAAAATGTCCTAAAAATACTTAAAGCTAAAAAAATGAATGAGGTGAGACCAAACAACATCCGAAATATATCCAACGATATCCAAGTTTTAAACCATCATTGATTTTGTCGTGTCCAGTTTTTCAGTTTTACTCCTGACGGTGTCCTTAACGTTCCTTCATTAGGGCCCGAGCACTGATCAAAGTCAGGTGAGGCCCTATTGAAATTGTAAAGATTATTATTATTCAGGCAAATGAATTGGCTTTTTGAGGGCTTTAACATGCTCAAATTCTTACCAAAATTTGCAGAAAGTTAGAAAGTGGTGAAAATTTACGTATTCTGAAGGAATTTTCAATGGGCGTCGCAAAATGGCTCAACGGTGCCCCCCGAGACCCCTGGAACGTGTTCACATTGACCGGTCTTCACAAAAATCGATATACAGGTTTATCATGACCAGACAAACAAAAAAGTCTGTAGGTGCAATTGGAAAAACACAACAGGAAGCCTGCTATTTTGCATTTAGTGGCCATTTTGGCCATATTCCACATTTTTACTTTGATGTACTTGTACCAGGGCTTTCATCGGATCAACTTCAAATTGAGATGAGTGTCATCACAACAAGATGGAGATACAAACTATTGATAATACACCACTGTTCACACACATACACACACTTTAACGTGTAGTCAGATCCTTTGAGCGTAAACACACACACATTCACACACCGTAGCCAGCTCCCAAAAAGGGAGTCTGCCATAGCGGACAGATAACAGGTTTTTTCAAACCTCTTGTTTCATGAATCACTTCATTATATTAGTTCTGAGCCATCCTCTCTCCTGTGCATGGTACGTCCCACACATCAGTACACACACATAAAATAAGCACACACACCGAGGCAATATGGTTATGAACTCTAGTAACCGCGACTCAGCGTGCACGTCATCACGCAACGCCAGGAAGAAGACCCAGTGACGCCAGGAGGGCGGGACTGCCCTGTGCGCCGACCAACGAGGCACTGCCCCGCGTATATGCAGCAGCTTCCATCTACTTTTGACCAACCCAAGAACCTCTATCACGCCCAGTATCGATATAGAAGCTATGTGCGTACTTTGTCTCAGCGCCATTTTTCCTGAGCAGGACTGATGGCCCATGCCTGGGCCCACGCATGATCATTTGCTAGACACCGCAGTTTCCTGACCTGTGACCTCTGAATAAACCTGCTTAATTTTAACTTGAGAACGACGACTCCTGCCTTTGATTTCCACCCGTTACAAAACCGACTGAGGGATTGACTTTTCGTCACACGGTGTGACCGTGGCGTGGCGTCAAAGTTTGATTACACGCCATTAAAACACGATGTTCTGTAACGCAGACATACATCGACCATGAATCCTTTGATGCTGAGCCGTAAACAAACAACTCCACTCCTGCAGTGTCAGTCTTCCTAGATCAAAGGAAGCAAAGGTCATCATAGGGACTGATACAGGGACTGATCGATCCAGAGGACTTAGATCTACTAGATAATTTGGAAATACCCACTGCTGGACCTGGATTTAGTGGACCTGATCTGGGCTAAGGATTCCGACCATGTTGATCAGAACTATCCTGGTCTGATTAAGACATGATTTTGTTGAAAAAAAAAACTGGGGCAGTGATTCTGCTGTATGTTCTGCTGCTGGGGTGAGTCTTGATTCTGATGCTATCGATACAATTGATGACACTGACTGAACTGTTTAATGATTGTGTTTCTGTTTGAATCTACAGACTGTTGTACAGCTTAGCCTGGAATTCCAGCAGGTAACACACACACACGAATGTTCCTTGTTTTAATTTTAACTGATTAATTGATTGGTTATTAAATAATTATTGATCTTGTGTTTTTGTTTTCTAGAGTTATAGATCCCGTTAAACAGAGTCAGATTTTACCTACAAAAAGCTCAGTAACTCTTTATTTTTCTGTTCAGTTAATCTGACAGGCTGGTTTGTGTCCTTCACACTTTTATTCTGTTTTAGTGATGTCAGCTGCCTATACACTGTGTGCACAATTATTGGGCAAGGGGGTATTTTGAACATATCATCAGTTTTATGCATAATTTTCCAACTCCAAGCTGTATAAACTTGAATGCCTATTGGATTTAAGCATATCAGATGAGCCCTAGGCGAGATTTCAGATTGGCGCACCCCCCCCCCCCCCCATACACGTATACACACACACACACACACACACACACACACACACACACACACACACACACACACGCACACATTCCTTCCTTCACTCCAAAGGTTACATTAATAAGTTAATAAAACGAGTTTACAAAAAAACGTTTTAAATGAAATACTGCATGTAGGCTATAAAAAATAATACAAATATATAATTTTAAAAAATACAAAGAGTCTGAAATCTGCAGTACTGACAGCCGATAGCTATTCTCGCCACAAAAATAAACATTAATGATGTGCATTTCTAAGCGCCGGATCGGGGGGTAAATGATGCTGGTCTTCACAGGTGACTGACCTGCACAAGCCTATAGCCACCCCCCCCACAAGAGATTGTGTGCTTGTGTGTTTCTGTTTAGACACAATCCATTTTTTTGTGTGTTTTCCGACCCGATTTGCTCACCGTGAGCAGAAACAATAAAACAGACCCCAAAAACCATCACTGTAGATCGTGAGCCGACCGCGTAGCTTCCCGGCGCTTACCAGTACTTCGCTACCGGAGCGAACAGCCCGATTGATTATCACGGGCACGGAAATGAGGAGAACAGCTTTTCGATGTGCTTTGCGGCGCTTCTGCCTCCGGTGTGTCTCCGGGGTTAGAGGACGATGGTGATGTTACTGCATTGGTCAACATTGCAAGTATCACGTCATGATAATTCTGCCGTTTTGGCGCACTCTCCACATTTTGCGCACTAGGCAACCGCACATGTTGCCAGGACACGCCCCTGGTCGTACTGACGTGCAGACGATGACGTCCTGGTCGGTTCCAGTGGTTTGGGAGGGAACCTTCCACCCGGTTCTCCTCGACAGCCAATACCAGGCGAAGAACCTCACCATCGCAGCCACTGTGTTCGCCGTGGGAAAGTATGATGTCACAGTGTTTACTTGTGTCTACACCCCATGAACAAAGAGTTTCTGATTTGACCTTTACCTGGAGGTGACTCCTCTCACCTACTCCACAGGTACATCAGGTTCCTGAAAAGGTTTCTGGAGACCATAGAGCAGCACTTCTTCACTGGTTTCAATGTGCATGTGTTCGTCTACACTGACCAGCCAAACGAGGTGCCCCAAGTCAAAATGTCCAGCGGCAGACAGGTAAAGGAAGTGTGTTCCCAATAATGTGAGTCCAGGTCAGCTGGACTCTGTCCACCTGGTTTCTAAAAACAAGTTTTGCTCCACCTCCAGCTGACGGTGAAAACAGTGCCCACCCTTAACCGTTGGCAGGAAATCACTTCCAGCAGGATGGTTCTGGTCCAGGCCCTAATAGAGGAGGAGCTTCGTGACTATGCCGACTTCATCTTCTGTCTGGATGTGGACTCTGAATTCCACGGCCATTGGGGCACGGAGTCACTGGGAGATCTGGTCGGTGTGCTCCATCCAGGTCAGCAGAGAATCCTTTCTATTCTTAGTGTCAACATTGTGGTTGTATATCTTACCGACTGGTATCGTCCACAGTGTTGTGCAAGTTCACACATCTCATGAACTAGTTCAAAGTTCAGTTCATACAAGTAATAATGAATAGTTCATGTTCATAGTTCACCATTTAAATTCTGAACGAGTTCATTGTTCAGTTAATTTCATAGTTTTAAGGTGGAAAGTGAGAATGAAAGACTTAACTTGTTAAAGAAAACCTTATCCATCACTCCCCCTTGCCTTTACTGTCGGAATCTTTATCAGACAGTGTGTAAAAATCCCTCAGATAATAACAAGGTGCATCGGATGTAGTCGCTGAGTCTGCTTCTCTGCTTTCTCTTGCCATTTGTATATGAGACCGAGAGCTGTTGTGTTGCAGGTGTGGCCTGCCCCTTTAAGGAAAGTGTGTAGTGTGTGACGTAGTGCACCTGGGTTTTGTGGGAAAAGACGCTAAAAGTGTGTGTATAACGAGAAGTGACGGACCACCTAGAGGTGATGAGAGTGTTGCTCCTGCTGTTTATCCGGGAAAAAAAGTGGCCACATTCCAAGTAAAGAAACGTCTCCTCCTCCTGATCCACGGAGCGGTCCGGACGGCTGGTTACCGGCAGACAGCGAGCCAAGATAACCAGTGAGCTGAGCCCCCCCACTACGGCTCAGAGCTGAGACACTGGCCAGAGAAGAAAAGACTTGGAATACGTTGCTTGTTTGGTCTACATGTGTGTGCGATGAATCATGGGTAACGTAGTGCGAAGTCGAGGCTACATTTTACGGGCACTGAGCAACGACATGGTTCAAGCATTCGATTAAGACAGGTTTTGTGGGATGGCAGGCTCTGATTGGCTGATGAGTTGGCGTATCAAGCGTGAATGAGGAAGTGGAATGAAGAATAGGGTGGTGGATGAGAGGAGTGTCGGAGTTACGAACAAGAAGTGTTTCGTGTTCGTTGGACTTTAATAAAGTTACACATAAAGAGAAGTTTCCTGCCGTCTATAAGCGAGGACGCTACAAAATGAACGTGTTCACCGTTCAAATTCATTAGGGACACCTACTGTAGGGACTAGGGTTGGGTACCGAGAACCGGTTCCAATATGGAACCGGTTCCAATACAACCGGTACCTACCCGGACCGAAATGCAACGGAGATTTCGGTGCCTCATTTCGGTACCTGAGCCAATTGAAGACTGAGGTCCCCGCTCGTCCCGCCTCCTCACACTTCCGCTCCTTCCTTCACGGGAAGCGGTGGCTCCCGCCGGGCCACCGGGGACCCCCGACTCCCGGTGGACAAACTCTTGTCCCCGCGCTGCCCGCGCCCAGCGTTCGTCAGGGCTCCAGTGCAGGTGGGGGGGGGGGGGACCTCTCCCCGGCGCTGGCTGGCCCCGCCGGGCGCATCTCCTCCGTGGCGGTGCGCCGCGGGCTCCGGGTCGGCTTGCAGAGGCTCGGGGCGGGAGGAGCGAAGACCACGGCGAGACATGTTTCATAAAAGCGACCGCATTTTAGGGGGACGAAGGCGGGGGGCCGAAGCCTCCCTGCGACAGCCCCAGCCGCGGAGACACGGGGGTCTCTGAGTGATGGAAAAGCGACCCTCAGTCTTTATTTGGCTCAGGCATCGAAGTCAGAGTCACGAGTCAGAGTGTGTGTGTTTTGTATTTATTTTTATTTATTTAAATATAGTGTAAACTTTTGTTAACAGTTCGTATGTTATTCATAGTTTTAAGTTAAAAAGGGTTTTGTATTTATTTATATTTATAATCTACTTTAAACAGTTAATATATTTGGCAATAAAAAAGCCTTTCTTAGTCAAGCATCGTTTTGTGCGATTTTTTGAAAAAAGTATCGGTTCCGGCACCGTTTAGGCACCGGTATCGTTTTAAAAGTATCGGTTAGGAACCGGTATCGGATAAAAACCAAACGATACCCATCCCTAGTAGGGACACCTACTGTTGTGTAGTGAAATCCCAGTTTTACTCAGTTGTGTGATAACAATGTCTGATGTGTTTTAGATGAAGCTACACGGAGCCACCAGGACCACTCAGCTGTACCATTCCAGATGAAGTCTCACCTTAATTTTTGGGTATGTTCCCACGTTTTCCAACTTGTGTCTGCAGGTTACTACAAAGCCGACCGCAGCGCATTCACCTATGAGCGGCGGCCAATCTCCAAAGCCTACATGGCTCCTGAGGAAGGGGACTTCTACTACGCTATGGGGGCATTCGGAGGCAACCTGCAGGAAGTACACCTGCTTACCAAAACCTGCTCCACCAACTTTGGGGATGATGCTAAAAAAGGCATCGAGGCAGCCTGGCAGGAGGAGAGTCATCTTAACAGGTGAGCAGAGTCACTAGAGCTGCATCGACCCTGGTTAATATTGTAATGACTGTTTTTCCTGTTCTGTGGTTTCAGGTATTTGTGGATCAACAAGCCCAGTAAGGTTCTGTCACCTGAGTACCAGTGGCAAGACTTTAAAGCCCGTGACCCTGAAATTCACATCATCAGGTTCTCTGGAATTGTGAAGTACTACGCAGAGATCCGATCGAATTGGCCCTGAGAGAACCCAACCGCACCATCAAACTGTGAAAGTCAGCTATGTAGTCCTGGCTCATTTTCTGTATAGTGTCGAACAGCAATTAAAGTCAAAATTAGTAGATATGGGGGGTTCAGGGGGGATAGGGTCCTGGTCTAGACCTGGCCTGGTTTGGCCTCTGCTGATTTTGTTTGGGTTTTCACCTGTCAGTTTGAATAAAGTTGATGACACTTTTCCACTTGCTGAAGCGAGATTTTCTCAGATAAAAATGCTGCCATCTTCTGGTGATGATGTCATTTACAGTCAGAGTCAGTTCAGTAGTGATCATGGTGTCAAGGTCCCGCCCATACACACTCACTAACCAATCCTGAGTCAGTGTCTGCTGTCAATCACTACCTTTGATCCTTTTTTTATCATCAAATAACTAATTCAAACCAAAATGATAAAAAACATTTGAACAGACATCATTTCTGAAAATGAGAAAAAGAGCATGTTCCACAAAGACAGGAAGCTGTGTGTGTGTGTTCAGACCCTTTAAAGCAAGTAAAAAACTCTGATTATGTTTGTCTCTCTCTTGATTAAATAGTTAATGAAAAACAATAACATTATCAATTAAGAATAATACAATCTGTAATTATAATTTATCAAAGACGGGTTTAAGTTTGAGCACAGGCTATCATAATCAAGCTGTATTCACATACATATGCACAAATAATCACAAAAAAAGTACTTTAACTAGTGCTACATTGTAGCACTTGTGGGCCCGAGCACCCGCACGTTGAAGCCTGTTGCGGTCGGGGGAGAGAGTGATCGATGATGTTTTGCGCTGTGCGGCAAGGAAAAATGCTACACTTCCTGTAGCCACCAGGGTGCGCTGTGATTTCAAGTCATAATTTCTGTTTAGATGTCATCAGGCCGAGACTCTAGTCTTACATGTCTAGTTTGGACTCGATTGGACAATGTATGTCGGAGATACAGAACCTCGTGTTTTGATGGCGTTTAATCAAACGATTTCTGTACATGTTGGCCAAACATAGTGCCGGGGCTGCCCTTTAGGGGGCGCTAGTAATTTTTTTTGCCACGCCCATTTCTTAAAACCATATGAATATCTTCAGGGGGGGAGGTTAACAGTATGTAAACAGGATGTAGTTTGAGTGAGATGGAACCATGAACACGGAAGTTACAGCAATTTCGTGTTTCATGGCGAGTTGATGAACTTTGATGCCACGCCATTAATACTGTGTTTGACGAAAAGTCACAGTAATCTTATGTCTTCATTATCAAGGTCTTGAGACCCATTTGATACAGTTTGACATGGTTGAGGTCAGTGGATGAGGAGGAATAAATCCTAGTGTAAGACATGCAAAAAACAAGACACTGCCACCAGGGGGCGCTGTGATTAAGAGTCATGATTTCTTTGTGGATGTCGTTAGGTCGGGACTCTTGTCTTATGTGTCTAGTTTGGACTCGATTGGATCGTGTATGTCCGAGATACAGAACCCCGTGTTTTGATGGCGTTTAATTAATTCAAACTTTGATGCTTTTTGTGATGACACTCATCTGAATTTGAATTTGATCTGATGAAAGCCCGTGGACAAGTGTGTCAAAGTCAAAATGGCCAAAATGGCCTTTAAATCCAAAATGGCGGGCTTCCTGTTGCGTTTTTCATAATGCCCCCTAAGGCTTTTTTTCATGATTGGTCACGATACACCCGTGTCCCGATTTTGGTGAAAATCGGTTATGTGGAAACCTAGGGGCTGGGTTCCAGGGGGCGCTGTTGAGCCATTTTGCCACGCCCATTTCCAAATACTCTAGAATACGTAAATTTTCACCACTCTCTAATTTTCTGCAAAGTTTGGTAAGAAGTTCAGCATGTTAAAGCCCTCAAAAAAAAAAGCCAATTCAAAATAGTCACAATAATAAGAATAATCCTTACAGATTCAATAGGGCCTCTCAACATTCGGTGCTCGGGCCCTAATTACACTAGAATTTATTAAAAAGGTGACAACATTAATGTAAATCAATGATTACTATTCTTACAAAACTCCACTATATCCGCAGCACTTATCATGAATTATAACACACACTTGTAGTACCGATGGTATATCTATGTGTGTGTGAGGCTCTATGTCTCTGTGTGTGTGTGTCTGTGTCTCTATGTGTGTGTGTGTGTGTGTGCGTGTGCGTGTGATTGTGTGGCTGTGTGTGTGTGTAAGAGAAAAAAGGGGGGTCAATAATGACTCACTAAATTAAGATGGCCGACAAACCCTGGGAGTTGAACTCAAAATGGGGGTTTGCCCGACTAGATCTGGAGTCAAAATGGCTGACGGGCTTCTTGATGCAAAATCGACTATGGCCGACGGACCAAGTGGCTTGGAGTCAAAATGGTGGAATTTTAGCTCAGAGGAATCTTAGGACAAAAGGGGGCGGTGATCTACCTCGTGGTTTGAGGCGTCGCATGGCGGTAGATGCGAGCCCGCTATTTAAGGT
Organism: Limanda limanda; assembly: GCF_963576545.1. Taxonomy (NCBI): domain Eukaryota; kingdom Metazoa; phylum Chordata; class Actinopteri; order Pleuronectiformes; family Pleuronectidae; genus Limanda; species Limanda limanda. Next base: position 27,746,247 of record NC_083645.1, on the reverse strand, counting down.
CTCAGGAGATCTATGTATAGATACTTGAAATGTGTGGATGCAGGTCGGAACGCATGTGTAGTTCTAACTGAATTCTCACTTGTCAGTGTCAGTGCTGCGTCAGTTGTGGTACTTTGTGTGATTTAAAGTGCAGAGAGTGACTCATCAGATATCAGCTGTCCGTCCGCCTCCAGCTGCGTGATGAAGATGAACGCCGCCTGCCTCTTTATACGACCTCTTCAGTTAGCATTAGCTTATTGCGCTGCATCAGATAACATTGTGAGTCGTCAGCTGTATTGCCGTCTTTATTAGGTTTGCTTGATGCGCGGCTTCACGTGGCTCAACCTTTGAATTTATGTTGTTTTTTATGTGTCGCTATTAAACGGATTTAGTGTGGAGGAGGCTGAGGAGAGGAAAGAACTGATCAGTCTGACAGAGAGACTCCATTTTGGAGAATTAAATGAGTTAAATGTCTGTGGGAGAGCGGAGATGGAAGCTGGATGTGTCCTCCGGCTGAAGAGCTCTCAGAACAATGCCTCACTTTCTCCTGCCAAGGCTGAATCCTTTTTCCTTTTTCGCTTTATCGTCGAAGCTCTGACCCGTCGCTCTCTCTCTCTTTCTCATTTTTCAAAGTCGATTTTCCCTCTTAAGTGTCCTGCTCTCTCTCAGGTCTCGGCTTATTCTTGTCTTTACCTCTTTTTTCTTTTCTCTCTTTGCCAAATCAGCTTCAGCCGCTGTGCTCCTGCACTTATCTCCTTTTGCCTCAATCACTCTGTCTCCGGCTGACGGACAGGCGCTCGGCCACTCAGACCCAGCTGACACAGAACTGGTCCAAGATGGATTCCACAGCGGAATGTATTAGAAAAGCTTTAACACAAAGTATGAAGTCACATTTAAGCTATTCTCTTTATTCTGAAACCCACAGGCAGCGGGAGTCGTTATAACGGCCCCCTGCCGGGTGGCCATCCTCGCTGAAAGCAGGAGGAGCTAAACGAGTGTGACTTAAAGAGCTTGATTACCGATAAGAGCTGCAGACATGTAGAAAACAAGCGCTCCTCCTGGGAAACCATCCCAGAAAAACAGCTCACACAAGCACCAATCAGGCTTCAAGCTCTTTCATCAGCATGTGGTCGGACGACCCAGCTTCTGTCACATCGGATAAGCAAAACCCAAACATGCTGTAGAAGCAGTTAGCAGTCGTGGAACAAGCAGTAATTCTACAGAATGCGTTAGTAGCTACAGTAGTGATACTAGTAGAAGGCTGTACTTGGGTTTACTGGCGGTAGCAGCACATAGAGAAGTAATATGGGTTAGGGTTAGTAATATTTATTTTCTCGGAGCGATGAGAATAATAAGTGTCACTGACAGGAAGTGTTAGCCATGTTTTGTCATGTGACTGATGAGAACCAATCAGGAAGCAGGGGATTTCCACCCATTTGTTTTCTTTTCCTAATCTTTAAAAATCCCGAAAAAGGAAATCTCAGAACCTCTGTGGTAAAACAAGATGGCTGCTTCCATATCCAGGGTATTGTGGCTTCATGAGATGAGCAGAGATGAAGACGAGCCGGACTCTAACTCATGTCGTTGTGGTCCACACGTTAGACCACTGAGTCACGAGACCACCGGCTCCGTATGATCGCCTCCTGCTTTTAAACATCTGGCCTCAAGACAGAGGAAACAGTGAAAAAGCCTTTTCATGACTGAGGGAAAAAAGATAAAATAAAATAAAACTTCAGGAGGGCTTCTTTGGCAGAAGTTGCCATGACAACCTTTGCCAGCCCAATCCTTTTAACGATAGCTCCTCCCCTTCAGCTCCTCTGTTATCTAGAGAGCGTGGGCCAGAGGAGGTCCTGCTGTGTGTGTGTGTGTGTGTGTGTGTGTGTGTGTGTGTGTGTGTGTGTGTGTGTGTGTGTGTGTGTGTGTGTGTGTGTGTGTGTGTCTGTGTGTGTGTGTGTGTGTGTGTGTGTGTGTGTGTGTGTGTGTGTGTGTCTGTTTGTGTGTGTTCAGTCGTTGGTGCCATGACTCATGTTCCACTGAACACTTGAGGATTCAGAGAAACACTGATTGGCTCTGAGCTTTAATGGATCCACTCTCACTGATTAACGACTTCGTGCAGGTGAAGCAACAGCTCAAATATTTGGTAATAAAATTAGACGACGGGTTAAAGCAGAAGAAGAAGAAGTGGACTCGGTCTCTGATGACATGTCACGCCCTCTGTAGGTCAAAGAGTTTGTGCAGCAGTGACTTCTTCTGAATGGCAAATAACAAATAACAAAAAACAAATAACAGCAGCAACCACGGCTGTTGTAGAGTCTAGATAAGTTTCCTCTTATGAATAGAAATCAATAGTTCCACGTTAGGTCGAGGCAGAAAATCACGTGTCCATGTCATGTGATGTGTTTAATGCCAAATATCCATAAACCACATGTTCCTGGTAGAAATCATAACACGTGAATAAGCTTCATTCCCATGTCTCACATTTCAGTTGTGATTTATCTAAAAATGATCATTTTGAACGTGTGTGTGAAGTGTTTCACGATGTCACAGGTGATGAACTGAGACGTGATAAACACGTCACGTTTATTTAATTAGAGATAAAACTGTGAAACTGCCACAAATGTGTAAATCTGCTGAAATCAAATATGGGTTTTTCTTCTACCTCCATTTTCCTCCAGTTTAACTGAAATAAGACTTTTGAGCAGCAGACGTCTCCACACAGAGTCCTTGAATCAGAAGTGTGGGGGTGTCTGCTTCCAATTGAGGAGAAGAGAGAAGGAGATGAGAGGAGGAGGAGAAGAGAGGAGGAGAAGAGAGGAGGAGAAGAGAGGAGGCTAGAAAGTCAAAGAGAAGCTACTTAGCATAATTTAAGAAAAATAAACGGGGCTCCGAGGACGAGAAGCCTCGGAGAAGTCCTGACGTACAGTATGTGTGCCATGCCCGCTGCGATTACATCAAACAGGAGCCACTGATCTCCAGTGTGTGTCTGGACGGCCGACACGTTTTGTGCTTTAATGAGCTCAGTGTGGACGTTAACATGAAACGCACAACGCACACAACAGAGAGTCCAAACAAACCCACTGGTCAGTGAAGTGTCAGTCCACAACAAGGGAGAGAAGAGCTGCTGCTTTCATTTCAAATCCAGATAGAGTTCAGCCACTTCACACACACACACACACACACAGACACACACACACACACACACACACACACACACACACACACACACTCAGACAGACGCAGCAAACTGCATAACAGAATAATGTGGCGGCTTCAGACACTCTAATGACAGGGATGAATAGCGAAGGTTGCCGCCACTGCCACCGAGGAAAAAGCTCTTTTCTTTCTTTCTTCTCTCCGGATAGATTCTCACAGTGAGAGACACACACACAGACACACACACACAGACACACACACACAGACACACACACACAGACACACACAGACACACACACACACACACACTCACACACACTTGAACATGTCAATCCAGAGAAATGTTTTTTTGTGGCAGAGCGCTAACAGAACTTCTGATGACGACTCAATCGGTCGCTATGACGATCTGTGATCCTCACCTGAGGATCTGATTGGTCGGGGTGAAGACAAATCAACTCAGACCGGACCAATCGCTACCAGAACAAACTGCAAATAGGAAATTGACTTCCTGTCAAAACGGTGAATTATCTGAGGAAGCAACTCCCCAAACACAAACACACACACACACACACACACACACACACACACACACACACACACACTGATGTGTCTCCATGACTTTAAAGGACATTACATTGATTTTCTGGAGACTAACATACTACTTCTCGTAGTACTTTCCTTTACCTACATCTAACCGTGATCAAACCTTAAACTTGTCTTTACCTTGACATTTAAAAAATACACAATAATTAGGAAAATAAGTCCCTGTAATGTGACTGTGTGGAGATTCAGACACACACACACACACACATCCTCACACACACGGAGGAACACGTACAAACACAGACATGAATCTGAGCTTGTCCATGTCAACGCACACCATTAGATTTATATCTGAACATAAAATAAAGACGCAGCTCTGCAGTTATTCTCGTGATGTTCTCTCAGCTCTGACTTACAGCTGTCGGTGCTTCACACAGAGCTGCACCTCCTGCATCGCCTTTGTCCTCACGTCAGGTTTTAAACACACAACAACACAAATCTGTGGAGTGATGTGTATCTGCAGGTTAGCATCTCCTCCATTAGCTTTTAGCCGGCAAAGTAGATTACACAGACCGAGAGGAAGCTGGTTATCCATCTCGTACACTGAATCTATAATGATGAGTGAAACCTTGTCCACGTGCACTGGTTGTGGTTCAGCTTCCTTCCTCCAGTGAAGGCAAATCTCAACGCTGCTGCATTTATTGATATTTCCAGACGGCAGAAAAACACGTTGACATGACTATGACCCGTTCACAGAAAACAGAACATCAAGAAACAGTTTGGTGTTGAAGAAGCTGACTGAGCCGTGACCTCGACACCATCCAACTCCTCTGAGAGGAACAGGAGTCTACTAATAAACAATAAATACATCACTAATAAAACACATAGCTCCGTTGATTCTGAAGCCACAAACATTCATCTGTACAATTGTTTACACTCCGTTATCAGGGGAAACGATAGAAAATGCAAAATCTATACGTATTACAACAGATCTGGGTTTCACGCTCACATGAAACCTGTGAGAGGGTTTTAAAGATACTCGACTATCAGCAGAAACATTTACACGAGATAAAAACAAACTGTGACTGACAGCTGTCAATGGAGCCCGGAGAGAGAGAGAGAAACAAACATCTGGCCCAGGTGTGGTGGAGGCCGATGAGCTCAGTGAGATTCGTTTGTTACCAACGTGGACAGAGGAGGGAGGAAGGAGGAGGAGAGCGGGAGAGGAAAGGTAGAATGGGAGAGTAGGAGGCAGGAGAGGAGACGAGCTGAGGAAAGGAGAAACGAGAAGGTTGTTGAGTTCGGGCTTTGTCGTCCTCTGGGGGGGGGGGGACGTTGATCTGCTGCAGGGGAGGTGAACACCACATCAGGGACAGACCACATGTGTGTGTGGGGGTGTGTGTGTCACTGTATGTATTTGTGTACGTCTCCCTCTGTGTATGTGTGTCATTGTGTGAGTGTGTGCGCTGCCCCGGGCTCTGTCCTTGGCCCTCACTGTGACCTTTGACCTCCGACCCCTGGTCCTCGGTGAGGCTGCAGCCTGCCAGCAGCATGACGGATGTCCCTGCTGCTAACCACCACTGACACTGTGTGTAGGTGACTGTGGAGCCGGATATAGACTCAGCTGCTGCTTTAAAAATATATATAATGCACTTTAATAATTTAAATACACTCCCTGGTTCTACACACAGGAAGTTTCTGCTCCCCAGAGGATTTTACTCTCTTTAAAAACTTCACACTTTTCCACTTCTGTGAAAAAAGCAAATCCTTTAAATCAAGGACGTCACTGTCACAGGAAGTTGTCCCGACAGGATCATCTCATTTCACATTTAAGAGACTTTCTTCAGTGTCTCCAGTGGCCTTAGTGACAGCCTCTGACACGTGGATGCACCAACAAGGGCTGGAAATATGTACTCACACAAACACTCAAACACACACACAAACACACACACACACACACACACACACACACAATAAAAAACATAAACTCTTCATGAATCAAACACAAGCTCTTCCAGGTTTCCGCTCATGAACAAACAGCCGGACGGAGACGACACTCGTCCTGCAGCACGAAGGAGAAAACTCCTCGACTGGTTTGTGTTAGTTTGATCCCCGAGTGGCGTGATGAGCTACAGACGTGTGCCCCAGTGCATGCTGGGAGAGCGTCCAGACCCCTGGGACCCTGGAGGATCAGTGCGTGGACGGATGGACGGACAGAGGGAGGGACAGACAGGTGTCATGTGTTCAACAGATCACACGATGCTGCAGCTGATTGGAGTGTGTGTGTGTGTGTGTGTGTGTGTGTGTGTGTGTGTGTGTGTGTGTGTGTGTGTGTGTGTGTGTGTGTGTGTGTGTGTGTGTGTGTGTGTGTGTGTGTGTGTCTGTGTGTGTGTGTGTGGTTTGATTTTCAGGGTCAGCAGCCAAATCTCTAACAGATGGTCAGATCCAGGAAAGCCCAGCGCCCCCTGCTGGCAGACGAGCTGCGTGAGGGAAAACACAGAACACAAAACTCTGGACTCCGACCCTGGCCAACGCCTCCAGCTCTTCCTCCTCCCTCCTCTTCCTCCTCCTGCTCCTTGCTGCCTCATCTACTTCTTCCTCTATCCTCCTCATCGTCATTAAATTCCTTCCTCCTCTTCTACACCTCCTCTACCTCCTCCTCCTGCTCCTGGATGAGTTCCCTGTTGTTTGCAGTCTTCTTACTCGTCTCATTTCTTTACCTGCCACTCATCTTCCTCCTCTTCCTCCTCCTTATTCCCCTCCACCTGCTCATCATCTACCTCCTTCTCCTCCCTAACTCACTTAAATCCTGCTCCTGATTTTTCTTTTCTTTCTCATGTCTTTCATTCTTTTCATTTTCCTCCTATGAAGCTCTTCTCCTGCATCTTTGGACCTCCCTCCTTCTCCTTCAGCTCCAACTTCCCAGCTCCTCTTCCTTCTCGTTTTTAACCTTCCTCTTCTACCTCAACTCCATTATTCAGCTCCCTCTTCATCCTCTCTACCATCCAGCTCCTTCCTGTCCTCCCTCCTCATCATCATTAATTTCCTTCCTCCTCTTCCTCACCTCCTCTACCTCCTCCTCCTGCTCACTACCCTCACCTCCTCTATGAGTTCCCTGTTGTTTTACAGTCTTCTTACTCGTCTCCTTTCTTTACCTGCTCATCATCTACCTCCTTCTCCTCCGTAACTCACTTATTTCTTCCTCCTGTTTTTTCCATTTGGACCTCCCTCCTTCTCCTTCAGCTCCAACTTCCCAACTCCTCTTCTTCCTCGTTTTAAACCTTCTACCTAACTCCATTATTCACCTCCCTCTTCATCCTCTCTACCATCCTGCTCCTTCCTGTCCTCCCTTCTTGTTTATCTGACTCTTCATGTATCTCCTTCTTTCCCCCCCCCCTGCTCCTCCAGGACCTCCCTTCCTGCCACACGTAGCTCTCTGCTGGTTCTTTGGATTTTCTGGAGCCGCGGCCATGAAAGCTTCGGCCTTGGACCGGGAGCCGGCCGAGCGCGCTCAGAATCAGCAAACAGCGCTGGGCGGGTGAGGAGCTGGAGCGTTAACATGCAGCTCCTGATGCTGTTCATGGCTCGAGAGCAGGAACAGGAACTCTGCTGGGACGCCCGGGCTCCCCTTGGAAGGAGTAAATAGTAAACATCCTGACGTTCAGTCCCACAAACACTGGTTATTTCATGTTGTTATTATGTCTCAACCACCACTGACACTGTGTGTAGGTGACTGTGGAGCTGGATATAGACTCATCTGTTGCTATAAAAATATACATAATGCACTTTAATAATTTAGATAGACTCCCTAGTTCTACACACAGGAAGTTTCTGCTCCCCAGAGGATTTACTCTCTTTAGATACTTCACACTTTTCCACTTCTGTGAAAAGCAAATCCTTTAAATCAAGAACGTCACTGTCGCAGGAACTTGTCAGGACAGGATCATTTCATTTCACATTTAAGAGACTTTCCTCAGTGTCTCCAGTGACCTTAGTGACAGCCTCTGACACGTGGATGCACCAACAAGGGCTGGAAATATGTACTCACACAAACACTCAAACACACACACAAACACACACTCACACACACACACACACACAATAAAAAACATAAACATAAACTCTTCATGAATCAAACACAAGCTCTTGCAGGTTTCCGGCTCATGAACAAACAGCCGGGCGGAGACGACACTCGTCCTGCAGCACGAAGCAGGAAACTCGGAGGAGTATTTACAAGGAGTAAATAGTAAACATCCTGACGTTCAGTCCCACAAACACTTGATATTTCATGATATTATTATGTCTGGATAGAATCTATGAGGACGTCTGGTCTCCGTGTTTCTGTCGAGTCTTCGGAACGTTCACGTCAGTTTCTAAAACCAGCGTTGACGTCATCAGGATCATTTTCTCAGATTTGTCAGAGATTCTCCAGATCCACAGAACACGTGGAAGTTTAATCTGATGTGTAAAATGGGAGGTGACCAGAGTCAGCGTCGTGGAAGCACAATGATAAATAAACTCTTAATATCCATGACAACGCACGAGGAAACACACACATTGGACGAATCCACTTCTCTTCTCACAAATGATAAATAAAAGTCGTTTCCACAGTAAAATACTGAATTTATTATTATGTCCAACTGAACCATATTCAATGTGGTTTATTCTATATTCCCATTGAGTCTCAGTCGATCCAGACACAGGCTCATTCACAGAAGAGACACATTGAGAAGAAACTGATCTGAACCAGAGAGTCTCTCCTGATTCCTGTAACTACCCCCCCCCGCCCCCCCACCCAACCCTTAATGAAAGACATGTGGTGCAGGCATAATGCTATTGTCTGTCCGATCTGCTTAGGGCCCGGTGGAGTGGCAGGGATCTGGCTGTGGTCGTGTGGGTGGACCAGCAGATCATCTGGATGACGACTTAATCCAATCACAGCGAGCGGATCACAAGAAGCCGATTCACCGTCGAGCTGCCGGCCAGACCAGCCTGGCTCTGTGTGTGTCTGTGTGTGTCTGTGTGTGTCTGTGTGTGTCTGTGTGTGTGAGTGTGTGTCTGTGTGTGTCTGTGTGTGTGAGTGTGTGCACAGTCCATTGTGTCTATTTATGGACGACTACAGTGACGATGACGGAACAATTCAAAGGCATTTCACACTTTAGCGAACGTCCATTAAAAGGACAATTACCGCACTCCACTTCCCACTTAGTACACCCCCCCCTCTCTCTGTAACGTTATTTCTGACGATCCCCTCATGCTTATAGGATGATTAAAGATATTCTTATATCACTTCCTCCGAGCTTCTCGAGCTCATTCAGTCCAATTCAGCTGCAAACTGCCGACGAAGGAACTGGATGTTTCTAAATCCACCGAGCAGCGAAGCCCAGCCGAGCTCCACACGTCTCATTCCGGCTTTATGGAAAAACATCAAATATCTGATAATGTGATAAAGTCTAGAATAAATCACGGCAGTGCAGGAGAATGAAATGTTTTCGTTTCATTTCACAGGTAATATGTGAACAGTGTTTCAGGCTATTAACTACAAATGGTCTCCACTACATTTTCCACCTGCGAGCGTTTTGCAAATCACCCCTCAGCTTTTATTCCTGTAGAAACCAGGGACTGGTTTTACTACATTTGCAAAAATGAAATCATTTCCTTTGTCTTGTTTGATATGTTTAGCAAATCAAAACAAAACACCTCACTAGTCATGCATGTAGGAGCCGGGACGCAGCAGGACCCACTCACTGTTTGTGTGTCTGTGTAACACTGAAATATCATGTGCATTGCGTTGTCTCATAATAATGCAGTTTACATCTGACATGTGTACGTCCTGAGGTCATCACCTACGTCTGCCTATACTCGACACTGATTGGTTCACCAGTCTGACGTGGGTGTGTTGTCAGTTGGGGGGGTAGAAGTCTTTCTGTTTAAATTGGAATGTCAAGAAATCCCAAATCACTAAAGTCTGAGCCCGACTCCCCTATACGTTCTGACTTCTCTTCTATCGGTTGGTTCCTATCGATGATGTAAATATTAAAAAATTCCATATGGTTCTATTTGCAGCTCACTGGTTCCTATAGAACAGGAAACGTCCTTTACCTGCAGACCTCCGTCTGACTGTTTAACACGGGACCATGAAATGTGTGAGAGAAGAAAACAATAAGCTGAATGTAAGAGCACATGAACACACCGACACACACTCACCAGTCGAGGCTGTCTGAGCCGCTCTGAAGTGAAAGCAAAAATCAATACGATACAGAAACATTTCAGAATCCAATATCCAAGTGCTTCAGAGAGGAGGAGGAGGAGGAGGAGGGGTGGGGGGGTGGGAGGGAGAGAGAACGAGGGAGAGAGGGAGAGATTCTATCAAACGACTGATAGACATGAATGACCATGTCCAGGCTCCCTGGGAGTTTTTATTCATTTTCATTCTGAAAGGCCTCGGTCGTCTGGAGCTGCTCACACTGAACAAGATGTGAGTTCCATGAAGACGTCTGTGGCTACGTCTCAATGTGGGTCTGTGGAGGTGGAGGGGGGGGAGCACCTCCACCTGCACCACAGGGGGTCAACCAGCTCAGGTGAGAGCTGTTAGCTGATTGGTCCTCACCTTTAAAACGATCTGAACCGAGCTTCACGTGTTTGTGGAGTTCTCTCATGTGACACTTGTTCTGGTTCAGTTTGATCCAGAACTAGAACTCCTCTTCTTCTCTGAGGAACCTTTCACACCTGATGTTCAGGTTCAGACTGAAGTGAAGAGTCTGAAGCTGTGAAACAAACCATGTGATGTAGCTTCTCTAGATGCTGAATCCTAAACAGAGTTTTCATGTTCCCTCTGTTCCTTTGTGGGTTTTTCTCCAGAGTTTCTTCGTCTCAGTCCAAACAGACCCAGAACTCCTCTTCTTCTCTGAGGAACCTTTCACACCTGATGTTCAGGTTCAGACTGAACTGAAGAGTCTGAAGAGTCTGAAACAAACAATATGTGAAACGTCAAAGTGACCTATCGTCTCTAGAAGCTGAATCCTAAACAGTTTCTTCCTCTCAGTCCAAACAGACGCAGAACTTCTCTTCTGGTCTGAGGAACCTTTCAAACCTGATGTTCAGGTTCAGTGAAGTGAAGAGTCTGAAGCTCTGAATGTGATGTACTGTCTCTAGAAGCTGAATCCTAAATAGAGTTTGTGGGTTTTTCTCCAGAGTTTCTTCCTCTCAGTCCAAACAGACCCAGAACTTCTCTTCTGGTCTGAGGAACCTTTCACACCTGATGTTCAGCTTCAGACTGAACTGAAGAGTCTGAAGCTCTGAAACAAACAATATGTGAAACGTCAAAGTGACCTAACGTCTCTAGAAGCTGAATCCTAAACAGTTTCTTCCTCTCAGTCCAAACAGACGCAGGTCAGGACGGATGTGAATGGTCCATTGTCTCAGATCAGCTCATCATTGTCTGAGAACCGTCCTGGATGAACCACTCCTCTCGCCCGGTGTTAGCTTGGATTAGCTCCAGCCCCCCCCCCCCACCACCACCACACTCAGAGGATAAGCGCTACAGATAATGGATAAAACCAAAACACTGTCGTCTCAGTACATTAGGAGATTAGACGTTAGAGCCGTGTCCTCGGTGAGATGGGGAGAGGACAAACCGTCTCCTCCGAGCCTCACGAGCTTCACATGTCCTCTGGTTCCTCGAGGAGCGTGCACTGTGAGGAATGTTCTGTGATTATCGATCACAAGAGATGTGATTTCCCAGCTGTAGCTCAGCACGGCTGCAGATCTGCTTCTTCCATCATTACAGGTTCAGTTAATAAGATCACAACATGGAAGATGGAACAGCTGTCGATCACTGGAGGAATCAGACGTGCGTCCGGCCAACGCTGATGTTCAGACATTTCACAGCACAAGTGAAAACTTTGACCTCAAGCTGCTGCTGCTAATGAAAACAGGAGGAGCAGCAGAGCCATTAGGATTCATCTCTTTAGCTTTTTTCACCGAATTCAATCCTGTCGTGTTTTCAGTCCAAATGGAAATAAATAAACACAACATATTGTATTTTCTGCACAGGGACATTGCTGTTTCCCAGGAAGCTCTTCTTTCCTCTCCGTGTTTCTTCTTCTTCTTCTCGTGCAGCAGTCGCTAAGCTTCTTGTTGCACAAATCACATTTTAATTAGCTCGATCCCGGCTAACGACCTCCTCCTCCAGGATTACCTGCCTGTGTCCGTCTAATCCCTCCGTCCTCTCCTCCTCCTCCTCCTCCGCCTCCTCCTCCTCCTCCCGTCTCTGATGACCTCCCATGTGCTCGCTCACCGGGGAACGCCGGGTCTCGGTAAATATATTGTAAAGACGCCCTGCTCCATATGAAAGCTGCCCTGAGATAACTCCTGTGTAAATAAAATGGACTCGACTCGACTCCCACCTCCTCTCCGGTCTCATTCCTCATCCTCTCTGCTGCTTTCTGTCAAACGCAGCTTTTTCTCATCATGTTTCAGTTTGAAAATTCACATGAATTTATCTTTTCTTTCCCCGGCAGCTGTGAGAGATTTACATTCCTCATTCATCCGGACGTTTTTTACCCTTTTCTCCCGACTCCACCTATTTCATTTCGCTGTTTCCACGTCGTTCACAGTTTTCCTTCCATTTGCTCGGCTGCTGTTTTTTTTTGTCACATTCCAATAAAGCTTCTCTGTGTTTCATTTTTTCCAGCGTTTTCATCCATATATTTCCCCATAATGTATCGAGCTGAAATTGTCTGCTGCTTCGAGTTCCAGCCTCTGAGTCATTCATGTTCTGCAGTCTTTTGCTTTTCAGGATCTCGTTACTGTTTCTGCTGCAGTTCTGCGGCGTGACGCTGTCGGCCTGTGCACTATGCATTCTATATACACAGAATATATGAGAGTTGGAGTCGTGAAATATTTAAGGTTTTTGGGTGAAGTGAAAGGAAGAGAGAGTTGTTTAAAGCTGGAAAGTTCCACTGACCTGAGAGCAGCTCCTTTCAAAACAGAACCAAGATCCTAATAAATTCACTGTTGAAAAGATCCAACCTCACAAACTGACCTGCAGGTTTCATCAGAGTGCAACAAATAACTTATGAGTAAAATACTAGTTATGATTACTTAGTGTGACGCTGCAGTTACAAAGTGAAAGAGTCTGATCAGCTGACCTGATGAGGATGGTAAACACTTTATGGATGTTTTCAGTGCAGTAGTGATCAGGAAGTGGAACCATGGCGTCGAGGTCGTCAACCAATGAATCAGTCTCAGCTGTCAATCATGAAAACATGTATTTAACATCTACTAGGATTATGAACTATACTGCATCCAGCCACCAGGGGGCAATCCAAATCATTTAGCTTTATTTTCAGTAAGCTGATGGACAGGCAGCTCAAAACGTCTTAAAGATCTTTCAGGTTAAGGGAAGTTGAATTCAAGGTAAATAAAGAGAATTTCAGCAGAAACGTGAATCTGCCTGAAGTGAAATGTAAAGTTAAAGATCAAACTTCTTCACATCCTGAGCCGACGCACGTCTTTTATTTGTACATGTTTGCTGTATTTGGAATATACCTGAGATTATGACCCACTTGTGACATTTCCAAACCGCAGTGTCGCTATTGATGAGTTCAAGTGGCGAACGCCTGTGTGAATCTCCACATGATTCTGATGCTGTGTTCAGGGCCTGAAGGAGAAGTGAGTTCTTTGTGCTTTGAGATCAAAGTCCGACGTTCACGCAGGAAACTCGACTTCACGTCCGCCAGCAGATCTGAGCATCAACTGTGATCTACGGTTTTTACAGGATTTTGTTTATTATCTGGCAAGTTACTAGATGTTCATCCTTCAAAATAAAATGTCGTTAATGCACTTTAATGGTGATGTTTGATTACTGGAGGAACATGGATCCAATTTGAGTGAGAACTTTGGGTTTAATAGAGAAAAAGAAACAAATGAGCTGAATAACAAAAACAATAATTCACCGAGCGACTAATGAATGAACCTGATTTGTTAAGTCTCGGGGGGGGGGCGGGGGGGCTGGAAGTGAAGAAGAATTCTAATTCCTGAACAAAGAGGGAACACGAGTTGTCTCGATGTGAGGGGGGGAGGGGGGGTCCAACTCCTCCTCTCAATGGGAAACCTTATTAATTTAGGAAGGATCGTTCCGTTAATTCCTGCCAAATAAGTGGATTAGCGGGGGGGGGGGGGGGTCACCGTGGATTAGCCGTTGGTTTTTGTTCCATCCTGGCGTCTCCCGTCTCCGACACCACATAATCATAATCTGGTCTAAGTCCTGCAAAGCAAAAGGCTCGGGTCCAAACGGGCCCAGACGCCGTCCTGCTGTCCACTTCCTGGACGGCGAGCGGGGGGGGGGGACACTCGTCTGTTTTGCTTCATCAGCCCCTCCCTCCTCTGCTCTCGTCTTCCTGCCTCACCTCACAACAACATCAGACGCTCGTGTTGCTGTGACAACAGGCCTGACACATCCAGACCTCCTGCCCCCCCCCCCCGCGCCCTCCATTTACACCGGCTGCCCTAATTGGCCGGCGACGAGCAGGCGGACGCTACCTGCCGCACGGCGAGGGCGCCCGGGAGGTGAACGTGAATCAGGTGCTCACATCTCCACCTCTTTCAGCGCCGCTCGCCGCTCGCCGCTCGCCCTCAGCCTCACGGGTCGAGCCAGGAAGATGCAAAGAGAGATAATTGGCCGACTCGGGGTGGAAGGAGGTGGCAGGAGCCGGGTGAGAGGCGGGTTGGCGAGGTGCAGGCCACGCCGTGCACGCCACGCCACGCGGTCAAACGCCGCCTCAGAGAGATGAAGGCCACATCACAGAGGAACGACCAGGACAGGGAACAGAGAGTCGTCAGTGACACGAGGTGCAGAAGGTTATGAAACAAGAACCTCTTTGAAAAACAGGTATTACACAGGGCCAGGTTCCAGGTGCATTATGGGTAATCAAAGTCATGCCTGTCCACGCTGTCCAAACAGAAGCGAAGGATGTGAACATGTCCACAGACCGAACCCACAACCAGTCAGTGCTAACATCAATATATGATCCTTTACATTAACTACACAGAGAACAGAAAGAGCTGAGTATCCAAACATAAAGTTTTAAAGAGGAACTGGATATTAAAGCAGTTTTAATGTTTGTTTCTCACAGTGTCACTTAATTATCTTTTTGTTGGTCACATAAACAACAACTTCAGTTTATACTAAACACGACAGCTGAAGATTAAACTGTCTCAGTTTTAACTTCTTTATATTCTCTCACAAGTTCAATCTTTATTATCACAGAGTCATGAAAGTAGTTTTATCCACCTCTTCATCACAGATCCCAGAGACACAAAGATAAAGTCTCAGTTTAAACATTAATATAAGAACTGGAACAACGTGGTTCTTTGTGTTTATATCATGATGTTAAACTGAGTGAAAACATTTAATCCAAACTCAGGTTTTATGTCTGAACGAATTGATTTGAATCACAGATTTTTCGGTGAGGTTTGGTGAATCGGTCTCATTGTTTTTGAAGAATTCAGCGTCTGACTACAATTTAAATCACTGTGCAATCACCTCTGTGGGGCACTGACACTTCCACAGAGGTGAGAATGAGCCAAAGTATTGTTTATCTGTAAAAGAATCATCTACAGAAATCTAAACCTGTCAAAAGAGAGGCCCCCCTGCTGTGCGCCCCCCCACTGAGCAGGGGAGAAAAGTGAAGGCTCATATTTTAGTTTCAGGAACCAGACGAGGTGGAAGAAATATTGAAAATCAAAAAGTAAAAAAAATGTAATAACTGGATGGAGTGAAAAGTGAAAATCCTGCTGCTTTAAAAACCTGAATTGAAAGCTGCAGTTTGTTACCTGTGAGGATTCACCGAGGGCTTCACGTCCTTTCAGGTTCGGTTTGGGGACATTACCTGCGTCTAACCACCTTCCTGTCATCTTCTATCCAGGAGTCAGACCTGTGAATCTCTGCCCACGTCTGATTCTACAAATCAAAGCTTTGCAGGTGGGATTCACAAAGAGGTAAAATCTTCTTTCGGTGCCAAACACGTCCACAGAGAAACTTCCATGAAAAAGCAAACAAGCGGCGATGAAATGGAAACAAGGAGTTAAAAGAGATGAGTTCTTCTTCTTCCTTTTCAAATATTCCCGGCTTGCTTGCTTTCTACTCAGTTCGTCCAGAGGCCAAATACATGTTCTGAGAGGTTATTGTGACCTTTGACCCCTCACCAACAGTTCATATGTGAGTCGAAGAAGAATCTGAAGAAATAACCTCAAAGTAATCTGGAGATCTCCTGCTCACAAGCGAGTGACGGATGGACTGACAACACAAACACATACCGCCTCTGGCCACCGGGGGCGTAGCAGCATAACGCGAGTTATATTCACGTTAGGACCAAGGACAGTTTCTCCAGATCAGATCACAGTCATAGATTTAAATAAAGATATGAGACGGCGTGAGGTTAGAACCCTGTGCAGTTCAGAGGAAGGTTTGTGTGATCGATTCGTCACAAACCAAACAAATAACAGCTGAAGATGTGTGTTTGAAGAAATATCTGATATCATATATCTAAGAGGGAATGTGTTTAATAATAACAAGAATTGGAGAATAGTGAAAACTTTGTGTTCTGTTCAAATCTGATTGTTTCTGATCAATTCATGAAAAAATAAACTATTAGTGCCTGAGAGTGAATCTTCTTCCTCCTCTGATTGAAACCGGTCGATTCACTTCTCTGGAAGAAAGTAGAATTTAACCAGTGAGGCGTTTAGCTGGAAATAAAATATTAATCCCAACACTTTGTTTGTTTTATTGACTTTTACCCTGAAAACTATGACTTTAAAATAAGAAAGAGATATAGTATTGATGCTAATGGCCGGGAACGATTTCACTGTGACTAAAACGTTTGTTTAAAAGTGTTTTCGTATTATTTACTGAAGGCACGGAGCTCAGGAAGAGGAGGAGGATGAATAACTTATTTATTCATCTGTTTTTCAGGTATTTCTTTTCTATCTTTTTCATTCTTTTTCAATTATTATTTTACTTAACCGACCATCTACAAGTTGTTTCCTAGTGGGAAGGAAGCATTTTAATGAAATGTTATATAACGAGAGATAATAATGTAACTCAGGAAAAGAGCCTAAAAAACTATACAAAAGAAAAACTATACTTGTTCCTGCCGCTGACTCTCTGCAGCAGCTAATGCTAATTCTGCTAATTCTGCTAATTTTGCTAATTCAAACATTCGACCGGTCGCATTCATCACTCAGCGGCGTGATGAGCGACGGGTCAGGAAATGCTCGGCTACGTCCGTGGATTCATCGCTAATGAGAAACAATATCGCTGTAGGAGAGCGGGTCCACTCTGTGATTTGCCGCTAAGCTGCTCATTAATTACTGAGAGCATTAATCTTCGGAGCTTAATGGACGATGGAGGCTGGAACCTGAAGCGGCGGCATGTGACCACACGCACCTCAAGCTGCTGCTAATCCACGAGCCCAGAACCCGCCTCCGCTAAACTTAACTCTGACTGAGAAGTTCAAGATTCATCGACCGGGCTCGGAGACGCCGACCAGGCTGAATGTAATCGAGTACAGTTATTTGAAGTACTTCACTCAAGTACTCTTTAATTTTGTTCTTCTTGCCTCTGTAATAATTTACGTGAAGCCTCCATGTGTATGATACTTAAACCAACAACAAATTTGAAGCACTTGTACTTTAAATGCTATTATTTTTCACTTGTACTTCATCACCTTTCTGAAGGAAATATTACAATTTTACGACATTATGTTAAGGTCACGGCTACATTTACCAATTACTTTGAACAAAATCATTTTTTTCTTAACAAAAACCTTTTACTTTTGATATCAAAATAACCTTTTGTGGAAAATACTTTTGTGAAAGTGCGACTGTTTCCTGCTGAGGTTTATCAGCTTCAATGTGACTCGTCCTCTGCGGGAGAAATATTAAAGATTGTGTCTTAAAACTGACATTTTTATACAAAGGCCTTCATGCGCAGCTTTAATATTTACTCCTCTTTTATATTTCTCTTTAGTTTACCATCAGTATTTTTTACTGCTCACTTTATTTGATGCCTCTTCTCTTTTAGAGCCGGCTCTATATTTATTTGGCATTGTGAGCACTTTGTAAGTTTCTTTTGAAAAGTGATGCACTAACTTTATTAAGTTTGTGTCTCTGAGTGTGTGTGTCACTCTGTGTGTCATCATGTGTGTGTGTGTGTGCGTGTGTCAGGTAAATTGGCACTGAGCTCACCCCTAACATCCCTAACTGTCTCCTTGTTTCCATGGCAATCCATCCCCACTGAGGGCCGCAGCAGGACATCAGAAAAACAAAGACAGACCCACCGGGGAGTCTGTGTGTGTGTGTGTGTGTGTGTCTGTGTGTGTTTACCTGGTGTAAACTCTCCCCCATTAACACTCTGATATCACCTCAGCACACACACACAACCTTTGTTCATTAGTTCTCATGATGTAACACCAGCGTAGCAACCAGACCTGTGGCCAACTCCCTGTTGCTTCCACGCTCTCATTGGACGGGTTCCCGGGGGTCACGGCCCCGAGCCGGCCCCCCGACCGGCCGGCCATCTGTCCTGGAGAAGACACCGCGACGCAGCCAGAGCCCACCGGGAGCAGCTGCCCGCGCTGGCGGTGGTAGCTAACCGTAGCACGGGCCCGGCGGGGGGGGGGGGCACTTATACGACCGAGTGACGACTTTCATCTCTGAGATAATCTCACAAGTGTCGACCTCACAACTGACTTTCTTATGATTTACAGATAAAGATAAGACATAAGAGTCATTTTCTCACAGATTTCTATAAAATCAACCAATGGAGTCGCCCCCTGTTGGTCATTTCAGAGAAAACAGGTTTCAGACTCTGACACATTTAAGAATCTTTACAGACTCAGTCTTCATTCATTTTTAAAAAACGTCTATGGCTACGATCCAGGTTGAAGCCTTTTCTGCTAAGGAGGTTATGTTTTCACCCTGTCTGTTTGTTCGTTTCTTTCTTTTAGGGATTAACACAGAACTTGGTGGAACGATGAGGTTTATATTACTTTCTTCAACATTGTGAGAAACACATGATTTGACTCATCTTAATGAAAGAAGACATATTTAGGAGCTGATTTCTATGCGTGTGTGGGTTTGAAGCTACATGTTTAAATCTCAGGGACTGCTGGGCCTCGGAGGGAACATGAGCTCCACTGAGACACGTTCTAGTTTCCTATAGAAGTTCCACAGCAGCAGGCCACTGTATGATTCTCCTATTTTCATTCTGACAGTAACGACTACAATCTCAAGCAGTTCCTCCCGGGTTGTGATCAATATATTCGTTATAAAACAGCAGACAACAAGCTCTTAAATTGATGTTATGGTAATATCAAAAACGCTTACACGGCCAAACGTCGACCTTTGGCAACCTGACGACGACACAATAAATCTAACACCATCAAACAGGATTGTGTTTAAACAGAGTTTAACGACAAGTCAAAGCAGCGATGATGGGCGAGTGACAGGCACACAGAGAGAGAGAGGCGGCTTCCTGTGCACCGACTGGAACTTCTCTCACCACACAAATGTAGATGAGGCTGCTGAGTCAGTTTGTGGTTACATAAACGTTTGCGTGGATTTTGTGGTCATCAAACAGGACATTGTTGTGTTTCCCGGTGGCAGACATCACGTAACAAAAACAGGTGAAGGACCGTTCACAGGAGGGGAAAAAGCAGCTTTCAGAAAGTGTGAGCGAGCGAAGCTGAAACGGCACAAAAGCAAATCAATCGTCTGTTGAAGGAGATCGAGAGGTGGCGAAAAGAGACATGATGGAAAAAACTAATTTTCACAACAAACTAAAAAGCACAGAAGAGGCTCTTCATCTGTGCGGAGGATTTTCAGAGAGTCGCAGTAAACGGCTCCGACTCGCCCACAGGACCAGAGTCAAAGAGAGGTTTTAGATTTAGATGGAACCTCGCTTTTCTGACCAATCATGTCCAGCGTGTGAAGGTCAACGACCACAAATCGATCAGCACAGGTCGAGTCGTGAGTCGTGTTCAGAGAAGAAGAACAACAACGCTCCCTAGGATCTACAGTCGAGCACAGAGATCACTGATGGATCCCAGGACCAGTACGTTTTAATCCTCTGTCAATATAGAGTATAATTACTCTAATATCTGATTTGTACCCTTTTCTAATAAATGCATGTTGTATTTTATTATATTATATCATCACATTGTGTTATAATGTATCGTACCCTTTCATATTTTGTCATATCGATAGTTGTACAGTCTCCGAACCTCAAAGTACAGATGCTGGAAACATCTGGAGAAGAAATAACTGCATCTAATAAACTATACTGAACAAATTAAATGGAGAATATAAAAAACTCCATCAATTAGTTGGACTCGTGATCACCAATAAGTCGGACTGGGAGATGCTCACAGGATTCATAATGGATCAGTATCATCTTTAGATTTAATCGTGGCTCAGAAACTAAATGCATCTCCTCTTTTTTCTCCGGGCTCTGCAGGAAGAGCTTTTATATTTCAAGCCCTTTTATATTTCATGCCAATAAAGAGAAGTCGAGCTGACAGGAAGGACAGTTTGACAGTTTATTCAAGCTGCAGTTTAAGAGCCACGAAGCTCAAACTCTGAGGAGAATACCGAGCGGCTCACGGCTCTGAATATTCATGATGATCTTGATACACGTGTTTTCTAAAGCTACTATTTGTTAAAGGTTAGATGTCAGCAAATAAACCAATAACTGAGGTACAGACACTTGAGGAAAATGTGAACAGTTCACCTTCAGATGACAGAAGCCCATTATGTATTCAAGGCTCAGGATTCAGATAAGGACTTGGAGATAAGGACACAGTTATTATGTAAGTCAAAAATACAAATGGCAAAAGAAGTGAAAAAGAGCCTTGATATCCAGACTCGTTTCTCACAAACACCATGAGACACGTAAACTGACCGAAGGGTGCCGGCAAGATGAAGGAATTCATGGCAATAAAGAAATATATAAAACACGATTTATGAAAACACTTGACTCCAGCCGCTAGTGAGATGTTCCACCTTCCTCATCACTCACTGAATCTTCATGAGAACCTTCTTGCAGCACCCTCAAGGTTCTCAGTGGTTCCTGGTTCTATCAATGACTTGTTTGATGCCCTGTGTTGTCACTAAGGATGTTTGAAGCTTCATATTGAACCTTAGACTTTGATGACCCTTATACTTGATCCTTAAACCTGAATCTTCATCTGTAAACCTATAGACCCTCCTCATAAATGATGACAGCCTTCTCTGCCCCTGTGGAATACCTCTGGAAGTTCCTTTACAGAAGGGAAAAATGACGATAGACTAATAAAAGTTTGGTGTTTAAGACCAAGATGTGTTGTTTCCTCAAAATTGTTCACGTGAACCACAGCAAACCTCTTAATGAGCCTGACGATGCTCAAATCCTGATCAATAAAACCCCACATAGACATTCTTAGGAACCCGTCTTAGTCACATGAAGACTGGAGCCAGGTTTAAAACCACATGAATCTTGAACTGACTCCCAGAACCTCCTGAACGACTCCTCAGGCCTCGTTAGGGAGCTTTGCAAACATTCCCCAGAACCTGTGAAACTAAATGAATCATCTTCAGCGACCTCTGGAACCTCTGAACCCAACCCAGGGCCAGCCTGCCTCGTGCCAACTGCCCCGGAACCTTTGAGCAACTACCAGCAGCTTCTGAGCTGCACCTGGAACATCTGAAGGACCACAAGATCCTCCTGGGGGGGGGCCTGAACTGTTTGATCAAGTTCCTGGATTCTCTAATTGGCTCCTAGAACTCCTGCGATATTCTGAATGACCCCTGAACCCACCAGGAGGCAACTGAGCAGCTCTGAGTTCCACAGAAAAAAGTGCACAAAGTAAACACACACACACACACACACACTATTTATATCGCACAACAACACTGGAAATAATACAATCGAGGACACAACACAGCGTGTGTGTGTGTGTGTGTGTGTTTTTGCTGCAGCTCTCAGCATCCTTGCTGTTGTACATCAGTCGAATGTTAGCCAAGCTCCGATTTACAGCTACTGCCAAACACACACACACACACACACACACACACACACACACACACACACACACACACAAACACACACACGCACACACACACTCACACACACACACCTCTGTAGTGTACAGCCACCACAGATAAGCTCAAATAAACAACAGACCTGGAAAAATAAATCCACCTACCTCCCTCTCTCTCTCTTTCTCTCTCTCTCTCTGTCTCCCTCTCACTCTCTCTCTCCCTCCCGGGGGACGAGAGAGGACATCCAAAGAAGGCCGCCTGTTACTATAAAGCTTCTTGACTTCACACACACAACCACACACACACACACTCACACCAAACACACTGTGCGATACAAATAAGAAACAGAGAGGGAGGTATGGTTCCACTGGGAGGAATCACCTCTTCTATCGCTCTATACTCCTTTTATCTACTGGTTAATGAGGAGCAGATACCCACACACACACACACACACACACACACACACACACACACTCAAGGAGCTACACACACATGCATCCTCAGGACTGTAGTTTCGTCAGACCGTCTCTCAGCGAGTGTCCCACTTCCCAAACTATGGACCGCTGCTTACATCATTATGTAACGTGGTGATTGTGTGTGTGTGCATGTTGTTCCGCCCAGAGAAGCTTTGAACACTCAGACTCTTTCCTCAGCATGAAGTGGTGTAACACTGCCGGCTCTAATGAGTGTGTGCATGACGAGAAAGAGTGTGTGTGCACGAGTGTGTGTGAGTGTGTGTGTCCAAAACAAGCATCGAGCATCTCTATGATTAGTGAGTTAATGGGGTTTTTGCAAAGTAAGCAGTTGCTAAAACAGGAAATGGAGTTCAGTGCTGTGTGTCGATGCTGCAAATATACAGCGGCTATAGAACCTGGGAATGTGTAACCACTCTGAGAAGTGTGTGTGTGTGTCTGTAAGTGTGTGTGTGTGTGTGTGTGTGTGTGTGTGTGTGTGTATGGCTCCCTCAACCCTCAGAGGGATCTCTAGAAACTTCCTAAATTACTCCTGTGCTTCATGAATTCTTGACACAAAGTTCTATAAGACGACTGGAACCAACCAAACTTAATCCAGGAAACTACACAATGACCCCAGGACCCCCCTCGGTGACTGGAACCACCTCCAGAAGACTTTCCAATTTCCAACAACATGTTCTCAGGGGCTTCATGAGAACCTCCTCAAGAACCCCTATAATATCCAGAATAAGTCCAGGAACCTCAGTGACATCTGGAGTGTCTGAAATAATCTGGTAATGCCTGAAAAAACATGGCTTCATGAATCCTTCTTAATAACTTTTGGAATATCCTCAGTAATTCCTGCTTCCTATTCACTCAACTTCCTCAAGTTACTTCCCAAAAGTTAGTGAATCTCTTCATCAGTCTTCATGACGCCTGAGCCTTGAAAACTTCAGCTGAAAAGTTGAAAATAAGACTTGTTCTCTGTTGATTTGTTGTTCTCTGAGACGGCTGACAGCTTGTTGATGACGCCTGTGACCTTGTGACCTCCTCCTCCACCCCCGGGAGGGTCGGAGTACGCTGACCGGATGTAAATTATATATGAAACTCTCTTGCAGAACTGAAGAGCTTCAGAAAAATAAACAATTCAATGTCCATAAGATCCTGAAACCTTTAAACGGCTCCTTGAACACTTGTAAAGGTTTGAAGAAGTCCTGCAGCCTGTTGAATTGATTCTTTAATTTCTAGTGGAACATCTCCTGTGAGTCTGGACCCGAACTTTTAAACAATGTTCAGAACAACTGGAACTTTCCAAATGACTCCTAGAACCTGGAGAGGTTTCATGGTGCCGTGGTTTTTGCGGTTCACTGAGTACCATCCTCAGAACGTCTCAGTGAAACCTGGGAGCTCCTCAATGAGCCAAGAACTTGAGCTTCACTCCTGAAAACTGTGAGGCTCCAGTACAGAATCCTGCTGCTTCAAAACAACTGGAACCTTCTCATTCCAAGAAACTCCTCAGTAAGTGGAGAGTTTGAATTCATATAGCAAAGCTCCTGTAGATGCTCCAGATATGTTGATGAACTCAGTGAACCATGAAACCTTCTCAACAAGCCATGACACCATGAAACCTCCTGAGGAACCTCCTCTGAGACTCCGAGGTCCTGCTCACTGAAGCTCGACACTCTTCAAGGACTCGGATCCTCCTTCATACATCTCAATGAGCCTGGGAACCACCAGCCAAGGAACTCTGTTACCTTCTGAACCTCCTGGTGACCACTGGGACCTAGGACCCTTCAAACTGGTCAAACTTTCACTTCACTCCTTCAGGTCCCACAGATTCCCTCGGCCTGTGAGACCTCCTCACAACATCCTGTCTCCTCAGGAAACATGTGGAACCCTTTAGAGAACTTCCTCAGTGACACTTTCCAATGTGATTTAAATCACACCCGACTCATTCCTGTGTTTTTGATATCATATTCATCTTTTAGTGTAACTCCACTATCTCTTGGAGTGATTTCATTCGGCTCAGAGCTTCATTAATATGGAACATGAGGAGTTTATTTGGGTTAAAAGCTGCTGGAGATATTTTAATCCTTGGACATTAAGGCTTCACTAGTCTGAGAAAACAACTATAAATAGTGTGTGAAAGTTTCCAGAGGAACACAGTTCTGTCCTGGGAGCTTCTGACAGGCTGGAGGAGAACCGCTGGCCCCCATCATCACCCACCAGAGAGAGGAAGAGGAGGAGGAGGGATGATGGAGGGGGAGGAGGAGGAGGAGGAGGAGAGGGAGGAAAAGGGGGGAGAGAATCCCTGAGGAGGAGCGAGAAGAGTCAGAGAGCGGCGGCCTCTCATCAGAGAACAAGAGGAGGAGGAGGAGGAGGAGGAGGAGGAGGAGGAGGAGGAGGAGGAGATCACATGACCACCTCGATCTTTCTCTTTCTTTCCTCCCTCCTGATCCCTCTTTCTTTTTCCTCATCTACTTTAAACATCTCATCAAACTGTCGTCAATGTTCAGTCTCCATCGTTCAAACCAACAAAGAGTTTGACTTCATGAGTTCTACTTTCAGAATAAAAGTTCTCAAGTTGTTTGATTGATTAATTGTTTGTTGAGGAGAATAACGCAACACAATTTCCCATGAAAAAGCGTTTATTAAATCATAAAGTAGAATCATCCTGTTTTTTTCTGGACTGACTCGGGTGGTTTTGCACAAATGGCAAAATAAGTAGAGAAGCCTTATCTCAATTTATTCTCAGGAGCAGTGAGTGAAATTAACACCTGATAGTGTTGTTATGCTAATCAAAGGCACGTTGTTAATATAATTTTAATGGCTGTTGTGCGCTCGGTTTTACTCTTTAAATTCATTCAGCGTTCGGCGTCCTGCTGCATTTCATAATGTTCAGCATTTTAATTTCATTCTTCTCCGTGTAACTTTTAATATAAGTGTGTTTCCTCATCAGCACTAAACTAAAGATACGTTCTCACTGCCAATGAGTTTACAGGTTGTGAAGAACTGACACGTAAACACACATTTAAACATGGAGAGAAAACTTCAGACTGTAATAACCTGCAGGAATTAAAAATACCAACCAGGCAGGAAACTGATATCTGGATTTATGGGACATTTGAGCTTTGGTGGAGATTCGAGCTCGACTCACATTCTAGTTCATTTAACGTTCATTTAAACGAGTGGAATCACACGAGCTCGTTGCAGACTCACAGCATCCGGAGCTACGGAGCGACTCGGAAGTTCCCGTCCCTGCAGACACACACAAACAACTCGACACTTAAAAACCCACGAGACAAACAGTTTACCAACAATGATACAATGCTGCGTAATTAGCATAAAACTCATCAACAGGCTCCAGATTATTCATGACTCCGTGTTCGCTCCCTCTTTAAAACATGATTAAATTTGAGTTTAAATTCCTGCTCGGGCTGGTTCAGACAGACGGTTGATTGAGGGTGAGGCCGTGTCACCGGTTCCTCATCGGCTCCACCGTCGGCACAAATCTACACAATGACTGAAATCATTTTATATAAAAACAACGAACTATCCATGCATATGCAATACAGGAAACTGACAAAAGGTTAAAATACACAATTCTGCTTGTGAGCGCTCGGAGTTTTTTACATGTTTGTGTTACACACACTGTGATGATGTCACCACACTGGAGTCGAGCTGGAGGCCGACAAAGAGCAAAGACACAAAAACCCTCAGTGATGTGTGTCTGTGTGCGTCTGTTGTGCAGCGATTACTTCAGCCTGATGCAATCAGCAGATAAAGAGGCTGTGTGTGTGTGTGTGTGTGTGTGTGTGTGTGTGTGTGTGTGTGTGTGTGTGTGTGTGTGTGTGTGTGTGTGTGTGTGTGTGTGTGTGTGTGTGTGTAGCAGCCAAATACAGTATGTAGCATGTGGTTTCATCTTGGGAGATGAGTGCAATCCCCCCCTCCCCCCCCTCCTCACCCTCTCAACACACACTCTTCATAAATCAGCTTGTTATCCAGTGTCAGCTCTCTCTCTCTCTCCATCATCTATCTCTCTTTCTCCATCATTTCCCTTCTCTTTCTCTCTCTCTCCCTCCATCATCCCTCTCTCTCTCCCTCCATAATCTCTCTCTCTTTCACCATAATTTCTCTTTCTCTTTCTCTCTCTCTCTCTCTCCCTCCATCATCTCTCTCTCTTTCTCCATAATTTCTCTTACTCTCTCTCTCTCTTTCTCTCTCTCTCTCTCTCCCTCCATCATCTCTCTCTCTTTCTCCATAATTTCTCTTCCTCTCTCTCTCTTTCTCTCTCTCTTTCTTTCTCTCTCTCTCCCTCCATCATCTCTCTCTCTCTCTCCCTCATCATCTCTCTCTCTCTCTCTCTCTCTCTCCCTTCATAATCTCTCTCTCTTTCTCCATAATTTCTCTTCTCTTTCTCTCTCTCTCTCTCTCCCTCCATCATCTCTCTCTCTTTCTCCATCATTTCTCTTTCTCTCTCTCTCTCTCTCTCTCTCTCTCTCTCTCTTCTTTCCTACTTTCTGTTCTCCTCCTCCTTCGCTCTACCTTTACTCTTCTTTCCCTCTCTTCCTACAAACACACAATTCAATCCCACAAACTAACCCCCCCCTCACGTCCCTCCGCTCCCTAACCCGGGTTTGGTTTTCCTCTTCTCTCCGTCCATCAGTCCATCCGTCACAGACAGGAAGTGGGATGCATTAGCAGAGTGAGGACGGCCTGATGGCATTAAGGTCCATTATCTGAGCGTTTACAGGAGGGAGGAGGAGCAGTGGAGCGATAGAGATCCACCACATGAAGCTTCCTTCCCGCTCCGCAGAGCAGACCACACTCTACACGTCTGCATCACGCGTGTGTGTGAGAAACAACATGGACCTGCCTCCTCATGCCCGGCTCTCAAGCTGAAGTCTGCATGTCCTCCTGACATGATCCGGAGTAGTCCAGGCAAAGTAGCACATTTTGGAGCCAAAAATAGAAGTAATTGTAAAAGAATTTTTTCAGCATAGATTATTTCTATGAGGTGTCCAGAACAACATACTAAAAGTCCTAAGAAATCCTAGTTGAGGAAATATGTTTAATTCTCATCAATGTGTGCCAATAAGGCAACAATACACCCAAAAAGACTATTTTTTTCCTTTACTCCTATCAAAATAAAACTTTACACAATGAAAGTAGCCATGAAACGTAAACATTTTTTTGTATTACAAGTTTCTTTGAAAATGAATTTATGTATGTATTTGTAATACATATGAATGGTGTTTGCCTATGCAAATTAGGACATATTCAATAAGTGTGGAGCTCATGTGCTTGTCAAATTCATTTCAAAAGAAACTTGTAATACAAAAAAAATTGTACGTTTCATGGTTACTTTCATTGTGTAAAGTTTTATTTTGATTGGATAGAGAGTAGGATTGAATAGTCTTTTTGGGTGTATTGTTGCCGGGCCTTATTGGAACACATTGATGATAATTAAACATATTTCCTCAACTAGGATTTCTTAGGACTTTTAGTATGTTGTTCTGGACACCTCATAGAAATGATCTATGCTGAAAAAAATTATTTTACAATTAGTCGGTCGTAAAACGCTACTTTGCCTGGACTAGAGGGGCTGTGTGTGAAAACTAAAATATCAGAGTGAGTTTGAAATGTTTCCAGCTAGAGGAAAATCTCTGAATGAGCCTGAATGTGAGAATTCAGCAGGAAAATGAGCAATGAGCAAGTTGATGAGGTTTCTAACACCTGACGAACATGAGACTAGAAGAATATCTCACATGAATATCTCACATAACACAAATATCTCAGGATGAAGAAGAGGAGTCGTACACGTAGAGGAAGGCTGAAACCGCCCCGGGGCTAAAGGTCGTCTACATCTATTTGAAGACACAGCATCTACTCTGGCCACTGTTCTGAAGTCCAGTGAAATGTCATCTAACTGAGGTTTCCTGTAGCTGCTGCTCGACTCCTATCTCAGAAATACCAGAAAATGATGAGGGAAAGAAAAGTCAAAGTTCACTAGATCACACACACAACAATCCATCCATCTCCATTGTGAAGCTCTCATGTTTAAAACCCTGACAGTTCATCAACCTCTGGTGCAAGTCGGAGTTGTGTCAGTGATGTAAATGGATTCACCGTCGACCAGCTGTTGCTCCGACTGTGCTATTCCCTGAGCCACATGTCCCGAGCGTCCATTTGAGACCTGGATTATGTCCAGATTATGTTGCTCTATGAGGATAATCCACCTTTAAAAGCAGGTGATGCATTAGGAACAGACTGAACCGGCCACGTGCTTTTATCTAAGTGCAAACGCATCCGTCTCCACATTTAGCAACGAGTCTCACAGAGGCCGGGACGGACAGGAGGACACACGTCCGTCCACATGAGCATCAGGAATAATCCCGGTCCACTCAATCACACCTGACGTAGGAGACATCACGTGACCAGACACATGCACTGGTCACGTGACCAGACAGGAAGCAGATTGTCTCCTCTGAGGCTGCTGCTTAGTTACAGACAGAACGAGGAACAGAGATGATGATGAAACGGGAACAACAACGTCTCCAAACTTCCCGTTTCAGTCCCTGAAAACCTCTGGAGTCATGTGGACAGCAGGTGGAACAGAAGCAGACCTGATGGGGGTGAGAACTCAGAAGTGGAGGTGTGGGCGTGGCCTCAGACCGAGGTTTGAACTCTCACACGCACGGAGCATCAGTCGTGTTTTCTGTCCGACTCTCTGAAGATCCATGTGACTGCTGAGCGTAAATAAACAGAAATGAAATAATAGCAGCACTCCAACTCCAGAGCGTCCGATCAACAATCAGTCCCACGGCTCAGTGATCGATTCCCTCGGCACGGAGGCAAACCGGAGGAAACAGCTCAACGGTTCCTCTGATCCGAGCCGAGTCACTTCTTCAAAAAACCCAATTAGGAAAAACATGTGCTGCTGAGCTGCTTCATTATTGCTTGATTAACCATTTAATGATGAACTTAAATTATGACCAGCTGCACGTGGTAACTTGGTGCTCGCTCCAAAACAAACGGAAAAACAAAAGACGTTTCAAATCAATAGAACTTTGAAGTTGATTTGGTTGAAGACTTCCTAACAGCTGGAACCCAAACAGATGTCTTTATTTAAAATGCATAATCAGACTGTGTTGAAGTATTTTTAGTCCAGTGATGAACTTAAGTACAAATGAGAAATATTAATAATTCATTATTCTACTAAACCCCATTTATCTGGCAGCTGGTGGATTAGTTATTCTACAAATTAAGATTTTACACACAAAATATATCAAGTTTTAGAATATGATGCGTTGTTTATACATATACAGTGTGTGTGTGTGTGTGTGTGTGTGTGTGTGTGTGTGTGTGTGTGTGTGTGTGTGTGTGTTTAATGTGTGTGTGTAATGTGAAAGATCATTTTTATATACTTGTACTGCTCCACCTCTGCTCGTCCCACTGTAGAAATAAAGGTTTTAAGTTTTGAATCAAACACAGAAAGTAAAGAATGTCTGTAGTGGTGTGTGTTAATCCTCAGAAGACCGGCTGTAATCTGTTGACCTCTCTGCTGGTACAACACACACACACACACACACACACACACACACACACACACACACACACACACACACACACACACACACACACACACACACAATAACACACACTCGATCACTCTCTTCCTTGGGAAAATACCCGCAGCTAAAACATGTTTGACCATCAAAGTGGAAGATTGTACAACGCTACTATTCCCTCACACTGCAACACACACACACAGAGACACACACACACACACACACACACACACACACACACACACACACACACACACACATGCACACACAACATAACCCTGACCTCATTCCAGTGTGTTTGAGTAGATACAGCCACTTACACACTCTCCTGCTCTCTATCACTACCTCTTAGTCACACACACACACACACACACACACACAGACACACACAGACCCACACACACACACACACACACTGGGTGGCAGTAGCCTGTAGGCGTGCGAGCAGCTGTGAATAATTGTGTTTACAGATGGCACACGTACGACCTGTGGGCTGAGAGGGAAAGAGAGAGAATTGCTCTTCTCGCCCTCACAAAGAGAGACAGGGATGACATTTAGACCGGGCCTCGCTCGCCCCTCCCCCTCCCCCCTCGACCGCTCTCTATTTATTTCCCGGTTTCAACTATTTTGCTTCAGTTGCCTTAATTGGCTTCAGCACTAACGAGGCTTTAACAGCCAACGCAGAACAATGAGCGGTGGCACAGCTACAGAAGACGTGTGTCTAATTAATCATTTGGCTCCAGAAAGGAAGTAAGTGAAGCACTTTATTTATACCAAAGGGAAAATTAGCTTTAAAAGTCAAACAATACAAAGGCAGCAGCTCGCCAATAATTATCTCAACTGTTATTATTCAGTAGGCGGCGAGTAAATAACTTATAGGAAAGTGACAGTCAGGTAACTTCAGTGCAAGTCAGACTTTAACAGAGGGAGATGGAGAACTTTCTGAAAAGTTATTAAACTAAAGCCAATGATTTAAATGAATTCTCACTGCTCAGTTTTCAATATATCAAAACAAACCGCAACAAAAAAGTCATGTTAGCAACATGCACGTTCAAAAGTAAAGCATTGTGTGTTTGTGTGTGTGTGTGTGTGTGTGTGTGTGTGATGTAGCATCATTAGCATCTCTCACAGTCCTTCATATCATCTGCTAACCAGCTCAGACCGGTTAGCATAACAAATGAGCTGCTTTCCCCGTAAAATGATAAACGGGGACAGACACACACAATACATCAGCATGCTAACACAATGACAGACGCACAAAATGCTAACAGCCGAAGTCGTAGGCAATGTGTTGTGTTAGCGTATTCCCTGCTAGCCTCCCTCTGTGGATCTATAAGTGGAGCTGATGGAAGGGTGGGCTCAATATGATTTACATAATTGGGATGTTAATTCGTTAAGCCGTGGGAGTTGATTATGTTGCATATTGATTGTGTTGTGCTGCCGTGAGGTCGCACACCTCTTTAACAAATGTATACACAGCGCAGGGAATTGTGGGAATCTGATTAAAAATACGAGGTTAACATTCCTGCTGACGAGCCGCTTTGTGACACAAAGGGCAAAGTGTGTGTGTGTGTGTGTAGTGAGAACTGTTGTGTTTGTGTGGCTTCTCGCCCGCTCCCCTGGAGGCTGATGGATGGATGGATGGATGGATGGAGGCGGTGCATAGAGGAGTAGAGGGGGGGGGGGGTAAACTCCACCTGGTCTTACCGTTCTCCGGGTGCTCCATCTCTCCGATGCTGCCGTCGGGCGTGGTGCGCTCGTAGTGGTCCTCCGGCAGCGCCAGGGGTCCGGTCCGCGGCCCCCCCGACGAGGACTTGGAGCTGGGGGTCTCCGACTCCTCCAGGCCGCTGTCGTAGTAGCTGTGCTGGGACGCGTCCTGCAGGTCCTGCGCCTGGTTGGAGGTGGAGAAGGTCACTCTGCGGTGGGGGGGCTGTGGGCGGTAGACGGAGAAGAACAAAAGATCAGTAAAAAAAAAAGTCAAATTAAACACGTGAGATGGTTTTTATTATAAATCGGTTCTGGTTTGATCTGAAGCAGGTGAATCAGCTGCAGGGATTAAAGACGTGAAGAAGAAGCCGGACGGTAAAAATAGCTTCAGTCGAGTCGCTCAGACGCGTCGGGATTCTCGTCACGCCGCTGTGGTCCCGACGTGACGGATCTGAGTTCCTCTTTGATTCTGCAGCTCACGCCACGGAGATCAGTCAACCTTCATCTGGAATCACTGCTCATCTCATTCCATCTCATCGCTCGGCTTCTCTTCTCAGCGTTTTCATTTATAAAAGACGACGTTGATGTTCTCCTCCCTGACCATCTTCTTCTTCTTCACACGCACCAGACTCAGGAGGAAGATCACTGGATAATAAAGAAGAGTTGATTTGTAATAGGAAACATTTTCCTCTCTGTGGTTTCAGAACCAGTCGGTCGAGGCCGTTTCACTGTGATTAATTCAGACGGATAAACTTCACGTTTAAAGGTTCAACAAGGAGCTGCTTCCACACGAGTGGCTTCCTGTTTGTTTATCTCAAGCAAATGTGCACACACACAAACATACACACACACACACACACACACAGGTGGGTGTGTCCCGCAAGATTCCAAATGATTGACAACCTGAGATAAGCAGCGATGTGGAAGAAGCAGAGGAGAGGAAGATCTCAACTTGTACGACTGCATTTAAAATACTGAATAAAAGGCTTGAGATGTTCTAAGAGGACAGAGATGCACTTAACGGAAATTACACAGGATCCATTCTGGTGAGTAACACTGAAAGTTAACACAACAGGAAAATATTGTTTCCTCAGGAGAACAAAACTAACAACAAGATGAATCACATTCCATCCGCTGGCCTGAGGTTTAAAACCCAAACGTGAAGTGAAACATCTGACGTGGACGTGGAGACACGAGGAGAATCCGTCTGGATGTTCCCACGTGTTCCTGTGTGAACGAGTCGGACTCGACAACCTGCTGCCGCTGCTTCACACACACCAACTACACAACTTGTCAGTTTCTGTACAGTTTCCTGGGTTTTGCATCTGCTGTAGATTTAACAGCTTGTGAAACCTTCTCGAGCCACTTAGTGTTTTCAAAGCTTTCTGAGACTTCAGAGTCTGTTAACGTGAGAGTTCAGTGAAAGTCTCCGTGTGTTTGTCGTCATGGAGACCATTTGGTTCTAATGGAAGCAGCCGGCTGAGCACACACACAAAAACACACACACACACACACACACTTTACTGCTCCATTTGCTGCATGTGATTCTGGGGGGGGGGAGTTCCCGTCCGACTTGCATGTGTTTGATGATTTTGTAATTGAAATAAAATTATCCCCCAGACGCCCTCTGCAAGAACATACTGCACACACACACACACACACACACACACACACACACACACGACCACACACACACACACACACACACTCACACACACACTCACACACACACAGTGCAAACGCTAAGTGCTGCCAAACAAACAGTGTCCTAATTCAAATGTACACAGTGCACGGTGAACCGTTTCAATCACACACACACACAGACACACACACACACCGACCGGCCCGGGCTGATAACGAGAACCAACCCTGGCTCAGCAGATCCTGCGTCACCATGGCAACCGGGCACTGTCGGGACCCTAAACCAGTTAAACCAGCAGATCAGTGCTCATCGTACACTGGGACGGTTTAATACCGTTATCGCTTTTTTTAACGGCAAATGAACGATTCCACCGTGTGGTCATCGTCCACATCGTGAACACATCTAAATATCAACTCTCTCTCTCTCTCTCTCTCTCTCTCTCTCTCTCTCTCTCTCTCTCTCTCTCTCTCTCTCTCTCTCTCTCTCTCTCTCTATGGCTGCAGTCGATCGCCTCGTGACGCTTTCTCTGTTGTTTGCATCTGAAAGAGTCCTGAAATATTTTGGGGGAAAAAACAGTTCAAAAAAATATCTTTCATTCCGATGCCTGGAGATATAAATAGCCAGAATAAATGTGGCGCTGATGGAGAATGTATAAAAGTGAAACCCCAGAGGATCTGTCCTTTCCGCAGCGTGGACACTCTGTGCCGGAGCGGCTTCCCGGGCCTCTGTCTCTGTTCTCAGTCGAGTTCCTGAAACTACAGGTGCTCACAGGGGTCAACACCGCGTTCAACCATTTGCATAAAAACAGAGGTTTTGTGTAAAGAAAGCTTTTTTTTTATTGGATCAAAAATAAATTATTATTAGACTTTATTTCGTCTCTCACCAGCCAATAAAAACCATAATAATAATAAAACACTGATTAATGTGTTTGTTTTTTTTTATATACAATAACGGTGGCTGGGTTCCGTGCAAACTCTCGTCTGTGGTCAAGGCAACAAACACAATTTGTTCATGTCAGTGGTTTTGTTTGAATGTAAATAAAAAGGCTGCGAGTCTGAGGTTTCTGTTTCGAACACGACCAGAATCTTTCACTCACATAAACAAAGAGCTGAAAGAATCTCAACAAGAATTAAAACACTGAAGGTTGTTGGAAAACAGCTGAAATATCAACGTTTCACAGTCATTTCCAGAGTCTTCATACAAATATCATTCCCTCATCGCATCAATGTAATCCTGTTTAAATTGTGCTTCTTTCAAAATGGACCATTTATTGCAAACTACATAGTATTCATGAGACAGAAGAGTCTGAATTGAACGAATTTTGAAAAGAGATAATGGTTCCAAACAACTGGACTCAAACATTATGTTTTAAAGAAAGTATCAGGCTTTCACTCAAATCCTCTGTGGAGCAGAGTGTCTTCTTTCAGTTCAACTGATGCCTATAATTTTGTTTCTGCAATATTTGTGATGTGACATTTAAACTGAGTCTCTCCACGTCCATTATTTGCCTGAAAAGATTTTAAAAGAAAGATTCTTGTTTGCTGCTGGAAGATCTTGGAGAGTGAAGCGGAGAACATGCAACGTGTTGGAGGTGAAAGATGCAAACGCAGCAGTTTGTTGATTCTAAAGCAAACAGAAGTGGTTGTCAGAGTCGCACACTCAGTTTGTTCCTCAACACAAAACACACAAGGGGAACAAAGTGTTCATCATGAAATCTGCTTCCAGCTTCCACTGCTGCTCGCTGTGTGAGCGTCAGGAAATAAATCACAGCTATATTTACATGAAGAGAGAAATGAAGCGGATCAAATCGTTTTGATCCCTCTCATGCCTGTCAGTCACCTCCAGCACAGACACACACACACACACACACACACACACACACACACACACACACACACACATTCTGCCAAATCCTTATTTTTGTCCTCTTTTGCGTTTCTCTGCTCGTGTGTGTTTATGTGTTTGTTTGCTGGAAATAGAAATGCCACCTCAGCAGGTTGCATTATGGGAAAGTGGAGCAGATCAGAGCCTCCGCCCAGCTGCCCGCCACTCGCCGCCATCTTGTGCCCACATGGGGCGTCCTCTTCTTCTAGGACGCCGTCGCGGGGTGGACAAAATGGCCACTTAACGACGCTGCTACTTTATTGTCCCGACGAATTCCACCACTACACCTGCAGGAGATGTTTAAGAGCTTCAGACTGAACACTTGCTATCTAGAGAGCTAACTACTTTTGTGCAACCAAGGAGAGTTACTGTTTTATTCACCCATGTGACACTGAGTTTAAAAAGTTTTCCAGAAGCAACAACAACCATCATCTTCTCCCGACCTTCGATCCGCTCTGACGCTGGAATCAAGCCTTGAAACCTTTTCTAACAATCTGAAGAAGTGCGTCTCATTAAGTGAATCATCCGCTAAACAGCTTTAAAAGATGATGTTTTTAATTAAACATTAACGATTTCTAAACATTTGATTCACAAAGCAGAAAGTTTTTATTTGGTATTTGTCCTCCATTCTCCGCCTGGAACCTCCAAACATAAATAACGAGCGTGTTCATCGAATACATTGTGAAGATGACGAAGGTCGGTAATTAAGAATTCAAGGGAGAAGAGCTCATCACGGCCTCGTTCCTCCGCAGCAAAGTGTTCATGCTGCACTTTGGCGGAAAGTTTAGAATCATTTCTCCACTGAAGAATATTTAGTCATCTGCGGGCGAAGATGCACAAATGCAACTTTATGTAAATGAAGGAGGCGTGATGAGCCACTTTTCCTTGAATCCATAATAACTGACCTTCATCGGCATCAGTGCGTGAAACGCAGAGGCCATGAATATGCAGCCGAGTCCGTCGTGCAGAATTAAAGAAGCTTTAAGTGGAGAAGAGGCGACATGGGATGGAAGCGGAATATGATCTGTCATTCTGTCAGTGACAGGAAAACTGGAGGAGGAGAATCGACCCAGAAGAAACAAAAAGATGAATAACAAAAGAATTCATGGAGATAAAGACGAGGGAGGAGGAGGAGGCTCTTCATGAATATTCAGTTTTCAGTATTATTCTGTTTAGGTGTAACGGGAAGAAGAGGAGGAGGTAAATGAAGGAGAGGGAGAAGAAGGAGTGGAATACAAAGGAAGGAGGAGAAGGAGAGGAGGAGGTAAATGAAGGAGAGAGAGAAGAAGGAGTGGAAAACAAAGGAAGGAGGAGGAGAAGAGGAGGAGGTAAATGAAGGAGAGGGAGAAGAAGGAGTGGAATACAAAGGAAGGAGGAGGAGAAGAGGAGATGAAGGGGGTTAGGCAGAATATGAAGGAGGAAAAGGAAGGGGAGGAGGATGGGGAAGAAGAGGGTTGAGAAGGGTAGAGAAAGAGGAGTGGAACAAAAAGGAGAGAGTCGGAGGGAGATGAGGAAAGTGAGAGAACGGAGAGAAGAATGAGAAAAGGAGAATAATGTGAAGGGGAAAAAGAAAGTGGAAGTAGGAGGTGGAGAAAGGTGGATGAAGAGGAGTAAGAAGGAAAGTAGAGGAGTGATGGACAGATGAAGAAAAGCATGACGAGGAGGAAGATGAGGAGGATGAAGGAAGACCGGAGAGGAAGAGAAGGAGAAATGGAGAGAAGAAGAGGAAGGTGAGCTTCAGGAGTGGGAAGGTGTGGATGGGGATGAAAGAACATCGCGAGGAAAAGGAGAAATATAAGAAAAGAGGGTGAGTGGGAGGGAGAAAATGAGGAGGAAGCTGAAAGAGGAGAAATCAGAGGATGAGGATGAGGGGAAGACGAGGGAGGCAGTGGATGGAGTGAAAGGAGGAGGACAGGGAGGAAGAGGAGCACAAGAGAGAAACTGAGGATTGGAGGAGGAAGAGTGAGAGAAGGAGATGGAAGAGGAAGAGGAGGAGGAAGAGGAGGAGGAAGAGGAGGAGACGTGAATGTGTAAGAAGGTAAAAAGGATTGAAATGAGAGAAAGAGGGAGGAACCGAAAAGGAGCAAAAGAAGGAATGTGAGAGTTCAGCCGGTTAAGAAGAACTGGAGTTCTCCTCTTGCTCCTTACCGATAGAGGGAGAGGAGGAGGAGAAGGAGTGGGAGGAAGAGGAAGAGGAGAGGGAGGAGGAGGAAGAGGAGAGGGAGGAGGACGAAGAGAAGGAAGAGGAGAAGGAGGAGGAGGAGAGGGAGGAGGACGAAGAGGAGGAAGAGGAGAAGGAGGAGGAGGAAGCCTTCACTGGGCCACATTGTTCAGAGATGATTAAAAACCAGCGAGAGGAGAAACGCACAACGCCTCGCTGGCTGTTTGTCAGCTGAGACACGGAGAGGGAGATAACTGAGAGAGGGAGTGTGTGTGTGTGTGTGTGTGTGTGTGTGTGTGTGTGTGTGTGTCTGTGTGTGTGTGTGTGTGTGTGTGTGTGTGTGTGTGTCTGTGAGATCCTCATTACCTCCCTCTGTGGAAGATAAGAGGGTGTGAGGCTGCATTGTGCATGCTTATAAAAGTCTGTCCTTATCAAGTATGCATGCACACACACACAGAGACTAACACAAACAACACACACACACACACACTCTCCCCCTCTCACACACACACACACACACACACACTCTCCCCTCTCACACACACACACACACACACACACTCGGCCCACGTGAAGTGCGGCTGGCAGCAATAATTCGACACAACTGTGTTGAATCCGAGTGGAGAATGAATGAGGAGTGGAAAATAAATGGAGAGAGTGAAAGAGAAGAGGTGGAGAGACGGTGAGAGGAGAGAGAGAGGGAGAGGGAGAGAAGGGAGATATACATATAAACATATTTAAATATATATATATATATATATACCCCACACACACAGAGACTGAATATGCAGCTGTTGCAGGTTTAATTTTTACCACTTTGAGCAAGTTAAGTGTGTGTCCATGCACTTCAGTGTATTAATCTGGGACTGGGGTTGTTTCTCACGAATTGTAACACAATCGTAACACAACTCAGGATTACATTGTGTTACTTACAGACAAAATTAAACTGTATTGTCATCGTACGAACGTTATGGAGCTCGACAGATTTATCAGTCGTCGCATAAAAATCGGTCGATATGAGATTTTCACAGACATAAAATATCCGTGTTTTATTGTTGACATGAAAACTTTTATTCAACTGAATAAATTATGCAGAAAAGTTGTGTATTAATGTTTATATTTCACCTAGTTTCTACAAACTAATTTATTTAAATACAATTTGCTGCCACGACAGTATTTTCAAATCTGGACGTTGGTTTGAAATATTCTGTTTACTGTATCCTGGCTTCACAAACACTCATGTGCTGATGCTCGGTTTCTTTGTCTGAAACAAGCTGTATCACTGCATCTGTCACTCAGCATCACTCTGCCTCACATCAACACACACACACACAGAGACTCACACACACACACACACACACACACACACACACACACACACACACACACAAAGAGACACACACATACACAAACACACAAAGATGAAACAGGTCAGCTGAGTCTCTCATCTGGTTCCCGGAGTTTAATCGTGCGCCTGCATTCCTTTGCCCTCAGGTGTGTGTGTGTGTGTGTGCGTGTGCGTGTGTGTGTGTGTGTGTGTGTGTGTGTGTGTGTGTGTGTGTGTGTGTGTGTGTGTGTGTGTGTGTGTGTGTGTGTTGCCACTGAGCCAGTAAATCTAGTGTTGTACTGGCAGAGCACATGGAGCTTTAACTCCGGAGCACTCTCACTTCAAGCATCTCACAAACACACATCCGTCACGTCCTCAGGTAAACTACAGTGTTGTTGAGAAGAGAACCACACACACACCGACACACACATGATTTGATGGGGGGGGGTTGTGTTG
This sequence comes from Limanda limanda, assembly GCF_963576545.1. Classification (NCBI taxonomy): domain Eukaryota; kingdom Metazoa; phylum Chordata; class Actinopteri; order Pleuronectiformes; family Pleuronectidae; genus Limanda; species Limanda limanda. Next base: position 27,707,291 of record NC_083645.1, on the reverse strand, counting down.
TGTGACAGTGAAACACACACTGACGCAGCACCCAGTGAACTCCACAGTGACACTGACACACTCGCACTCCAACACATCAGAGAAACCAACGTGAATAAATCTTCTTCCGCTTGTGTTTTTCCAATTTGCCGCCTCGCTGCTCCCTCACGCAGCCGCCGCTCTGCCCCCCCGACAAAGTGAGCTGACGGGTGAAGTGCCCCCCCCCCCACCCCCAGGTGACCCGTGGTGGAGTGGGGGGGGGGGAGGGAGGCGTGTTTGTGCGTTGTTGCTGTATTTTTGTGCGTCTGTGCAGTTCAAAGCTGCTGATGTGTCGGATGTGTCGGTTAAATCTGTGAATAACAAGAAGACGAGTGTTTCTCTTTGTGTTTCTCTTTGTGTTACTCTTTGTGTTTCTCTTTGTGTTACTCTTTGTGTTTCTCTTTGTGTTACAGAGACGGATCAGAGGAGGAGTCACATGACCTGAGCTTCACTCGTCTGTACGTCAGTGAGAACCAGTCAGTGCATCACAACCACAGATAGATATAGATATTAGTGCTGTCAAACGATTAAAATATTTAATCACGATTAATCGCATTTATGTCAAAGTTAACTCGCGATTAATCGCAATTAATCGCACATTTTTATCTATTCTAAATGTCCCCTCATTTATTTTTTTTCCATTACTTTTTTTTTCGTTTTGATGCTCTTATCAACATGGAAAAGTGGATTGGCTTGCTTTATGAAAATTTTGAATTTTATTGAAATACAACATTGCCAAACAGGGCGGTACAAAATAAAATGATAAAGTGCACATTTCAGGTAAACAAGGACTCCGCCTATAGTGCAGTTAAACCATGGCTTAATATTTTCATTTTATTTTGAAATAAATAAAAACATATAGCTGCAGCCTAATAGTGTAACGGACTGGGTTTATGTTTATGTTTGGTTTTGACGTATGTTCAGTAAAACACTGTGTTGAAGGAGCGTTCTGATGTCTGAGGGTCAGTGAAGGGGTCGGGTGGGACATGTGACTGTTTGGACCAATCGGATGGGGCTGTACAGGGACTAAATGCTAACCCACGACTTCTCCCTCAAGTGAAACCAAAGTACCGAGTAGATCAATGAACACCAGCTCGACCAATCAGGATTCAGATCAGCTGTCAATTAAGACGTCAATCAAGAAGTCTCAGCCCGTTTTTCAAATAACTAATGAAAACCAAACTTATCAGAAACATAAACTACATTAAACTTCTGAAAACCAATAAACTATCGTTGCTTTGTGTGTTTTACTTTTTGTGTTTTTTAATAAATGATCCGCTAATAAAAGTACTTAACGAGTTCTCTCTTGCTTTGTGACCACACATTGAAATACATGATGTACATGAATACTCGTTAACTCACAATCACGTTCAGTTTTTAATCTGTCACATCAACACCAGCTCGACCAATCAGGAGTCAGTCTCAGCTGTCAATCAAGACGTCTAAGCCCATTTTTCAAATAACTAACTTACAATAAATAATCTGTGTTTAAAGTACTTAACAAGTTCTCTCTTGCTTTGTGACCAGACATTGAAATACAAGATCTACATGAATACGTTTTTAATCTGTTGGACATTCATATATTCTACATTTCTATATGACCAGAACTTTTCTGTGTGTTCCAGCTGTCAGATGTTTCTCCGTGTGTTTCTCTCCCGACAGTCGGTGCACGTGTGCTGGTCGTGTGTTTATTGTTCACGCGTGTGCACGTGTTGTGATTTACAGAAAAGGTCTTTTCCCTAAGTTTCATAATGAGCAGCAGAAACTTCAGCTTCAACTGAGGCAGAGGAAGAGAAAAGGAAAAACGCAGCAGAAAGAGGGATGAAGTGGTTTCCAGCTGACAGCTCTGGTATGTTAATCCCTAAAAACACCTCCCTTCCTCCCCTCCTCCTCCTCCTCCTCCTCCTCTTCCTCCTCCTGCAGTCAGGAATGCTGCAGCAGGTTATAATTGGCTCCAGGACAGAGCGAGGGAGGATGAAAGAATGAAAGAAAGGTGGAGTGATGAAAAAAAGACAGAGAGAGAGAGAGATGTGAGCGAGGGGATTTGGTTTTGATTTGCTCGGCAGTCGTCCAGCACCAATATGGAGAAGAGGGGTGGATGGGGGGGTGCACATGGAAAGAAGAAAGTACGATTCCCAGTTTGATGTGTTGGGTGATGACTCAGAAATCTGCAGCGTAAATCTCTTATCGCCTCTAATTCTGGTGGAAGACCTCAGAATACTATGGGGTGTATTCAGAAATAGCAGGACGCCCACAAAGTGGGTCAATTCCACATTTCTGCTCATAAATCACAGACGTTTAAAGAGAATGAGCCGGTTCTGAATCAGAGCAGCGGAATTACACATTCATTTCATTTTTAAACAAACGCTGTGAAGAAAGTGAACCAGGCCTCGGATAAAAACTGAATCTGACGCACCAGTAAATATGTTGTCGAAGCAACTCTGGAACATTTTCATATTTAAACTGCAGCTTCAAAATGAGTTGATGGTGGAATAAGGAGAAAGTTTCCTCCTTCTCTCCCTGAGCGTCTGTTCTCTTGTTACAGCTGCAGCTCTTCAGGTTCAGGAAGCAGAGGATCATGGGTAATATCCAGCGTTCAGTTGCCCAACAGAGTGAATCCCCACATGTGGCTGCAGGGGGCGCTGGAGCTCAGTCAAACCTATACACTAATGCTTTAAAATATAATTCAACCGATATGTATTTACATTTGTCTATTTTGTTTTTATTCTAGGGAAACTGAAAACTGTTGTATAAAAATAACTGAAGAATCATAAATCTAACCAAACAAATTTGAATATGACTTTCATTTGGGTTGTTATGGTAACACTTCCTCAGAGTTGACACCTGACCAGAAAGACACAACACAACACTGATGCCACAGCTGCTGCATGTTACCAATGTTCCACGTGTCGTACGACAGAGTGTGTGAGTCAACATGACACAAACAACACAAACAACAAACTTTCCTTTGATTCATTTGAATTAAATGAATCATGAAAAAGATGAAACCATAAAACTCTGCTGCAGGTTTAGAGACGATAAAGACGTTTTTCAAGGTAGAACGGCAACTGTTTTTCATCTTTGTTAAACTGCCAGACACACACACACACACACACACACACACACACACACACACACACACACACACACACACACACACACACACAGTTGGTATTCCCAGGCTGAGGTCAGGAGGAGGGTGTGGACGAGCATCGTGGGGGGAGTCCATGTATTTTTCCCTTTTTGCCTTCACTGTCTCCTCAACCCATCACTCACACACACATCACACAGACACACACACACACTCACACAGACACACACACACACACACACAGACTTCAAAAAGGATGACAGGGTCTTTTCATCCATCTCTTGTGAATTTCATTCACAGACGACGAGATTTGAAATCCTGAGAGAGAGAGAGAGAGAGAGAGAGAGAGAGAGAGAGAGAGAGAGAGAGAGAGAGAGAGAGAGAGAGAGAGAGAGAGAGAGAACCCCCACTCTTTGTGGCTGTGTGTGTGTGTGTATGTGTGTGTGTGTGTATGTATGTGTGTGAGTGTGTGTGTGTGTGTCTGTTGATTTTGAGTTGACATCACCACACACACTGCTGTTAGTCCAGTCAGCAGCAGGGGTCAAAGGTCAACCAGTCGTTCTGCTTGAGTAGGACTTTCTGCTGTTTTTAGAGTCACATGGTTACCAATTATTTTCATGACACAAATTACCCATCATGCTTTGAGGTAGACCACACTGAACTTTAACCTTAGACGTCGTCTCATTTATTTTTTATTTCGCCGTTGAAAAACTGAGATCTTATGATTATGCAAACAAAACTTTTAAGCTCAGACTTCTACACATGAGTTCAGCCTCACTTGAGACTGTGAGACAGACACACACAACCCCCCCCCCCCCAGGTTTAGAGAGCATTGCATCATGGGATGTTTCCAGCCCTACATGTAGCCAGTCCAGTTCTTCGGGTGTTTATGGATCAGCAGATTCCCCTGGAGGCCGACGTGTGACATGTTTTACTACAACACACCAACCCCGGCTACACACGTGTGCGATTTACCTCCTGCTTTTATTCCACGCCGTATTTCATGTCGTGGAAGCAGGTTCGTCCTCGTGGCAGATATACGTTCTCACTGCGACCCCGGGATGTGGAAGCGTGTCTATTACACGACCACATGACGGTGGAAACATCATGAACCCGTGTCCCCGGTGGACGCTCACACACGGACTCCCGCCTGCTGCTGGTTAACGACCTCCACGGAAACACGCCTTCGCCTCAGTGAGCATCACGGCTGTTTACACCAACACACCGACGCACATGTATGTAAACAACACACGTGTGGCGTCTGCTCACAGGCCTGTAACATGATTCTGTATTAAATCACATATTGGATTTATTAACAGGTTTTGGGACTGTTGGGAATTAGTGGATTAACGGCTTGTTTCTATGGATTCTTATCAAATCTGCAGGGAAAGTCTGCAGCCTTTTTAGCATAATAATAAAACAATATACTAGCATGTGCTGTGCATGTGGTTTGGTGAGCGTGCACACCCCATGAGCTGAGGTTTCTCCCCCCTTTGCACGCCCCAGTCCCTCCCTCCCTCTCTCCCTCTCTCTCTATACTTATAGATCATAAATCACAGCGGCTCTCAGGACGTCTGTCTGCAGCTCAGCTATTGTGAAGGGATCTGTTCCTGATTGTGTGTGTGTGTGCGTGCACGAGCAGGTGAACGAGGCCGCCTGGGGAGGTGAGGGGCCATATGCATGCATTGAAGTCGTAAAAATAGTCATGGCGGAGCGGGGGGGCGGGGGGGGGGCGAGGACGGCTCAGGTCGGGTGGATTGTCTGGAAACAATAGAGGGAAGGGAAACGCTGACGGACCGACGCTGCTGCTGCATCCAGTGTTTCTGTGTTTGTGAGAGAGCAGCTTCGGCTGTGGGAATAAATAACGTCCAGATACGGAGACAGGAAGAGGAAGATTCAGCAGAGCAGCCACATCGTTATTTCTTTATTTAATGTATGGAGCAGATGCATCGAGGAGGGAAATTTATTCATTTGTCTTCAGTTTTCTGTCGATAGTTTCAGGCTTCATCCGAACCCGAACAAGCCCGAGAAAGAAAGAAGCGAGTCGGACCTGAATCTGTTTCGGGCCCGAACCGGAGCCGGAACCTTCAATTTCTGTATCATTTACAAACTGAATTTCATCGTCATGTATTTTAGTCACGTATGAGATGAAATCTGAATATCCCAGATACCTGGATTTGCAAATTAAAGCCTTAATATCCAACAACTAATTTCAGTTCTCTGTCGATAGTTTCAGGCTTCATCCGAACTCGGGCTGCAAATATCTGTCCGAACCCGAACAAGCCCGAGAAAGAAAGAAGTGAGTCGGACCTGAAACTGTTTCGGGTCGAACCTGAACCGGAACCTTCTCAGCAGTTAGGAACAAACCAACCGGAATATCATTTACAGAATTAGTCTGAAGTCTGATCTATTTCTGTATCTTTCAGAAAACACTCATAGTCACGTATAAGATGAAATATGAAAATCCCAGATACCTGGATATGCAAATTAATCGGTGCCAGATGGACAAACCAACCAAATTATCATTTACAGAATTAGTCTGAAGTCTGATCTATTTCTGTATCTTTCAAAAACTGAATTTCATCTTCATGTATTTTAGTCACGTATGAGATGAAATCTGAAAATCCCAGATACCTGGATATGCAAATTAAAGCCTCAATGTCCAACAACTGATTTCCAGCAGGAAGGTTTACATCTGCTTTGCAACACAGCGTGATGGGTTTAAAACCAACGAGCTCTGCAGGAAAATATGAATATACACATGCACAGCCATGTTTCCATATTCGCCCATTATGAGCTAACAGCTAGCAGAGGGCCAGTTAGCGTGCTCCAGGTGGTTTTGTCTTTCTGTCCGTCTGTGTTGGCCGGTGGAGCGGCGGCCTGTTAGCCGGCTAGCCGCTGGGCTTCATGGAAACAGACGTCTCTACAGGAAGGAGGTGGACGCCGGCCAGAGTTCATTAGCATCCAGTCTGGATTAGCTGCTAGCTTGCCAAGCCTGCTGCGGCTAGCCAAAAGAGACAAGAGGCCCATAGGGAACGGGCGGACAGGCTAATGCTACCGCTAACGCCAAGTCTAATCGGCAGCAGCTGACAGGAGGGGGAGGCAGAGAGGAAGAGAGAGGAGGATGGAGGAGGAAGAGGGAGGAGGAGGATGGAAGGAGGAAGAGGGAGGAGGAGGATGGAGGAGGACGATGGAAGGAGGAAGATGGAAGGAGGAAGAGGGAGGAGGATGGAGGAAGATGGAGGAGGAAGATGGAGGAGGAGGATGGAGGAGGAAGATGAAGGAGGAAGATGGATGAGGAAGATGGAGGAGGAAGATGGAGGAGGAGGATGGAAGGAGGAAGATGGAAGGAGGAAGATGGAGGAAGATGAAGGAGAAAGATGGAGGAAGATGGAAGGAGGAAGATGGAGGAAGATGGAAGAAGGAAGATGGAGGAGGAAGATGGAGAAAGATGGAAGGAGGAATATGGAAGAAGGAAGATGAAGGAGGAAGATGGATGAGGAAGATGGAGGAGGAAGACAGCTGGAGGAAGATGGAGGAAGATGGAGGAGGACGATGGAAGGAGGAAGATGGAATGAGGTTGAAGAAGTAAGACAACTGGAGGAAGAAGGCAGAGAGGAAGAGGGAGGAGGATGGAGGAGGAAGATGGAGGAGGGAGATGGAAGGAGGAAGATGGAGGAGGGAGATGGAAGGAGGAAGATGGAAGGAGGAAGATGGAGGAAGATGAAGGAGAAAGATGGAGGAAGATGGAAGGAGGAAGATGGAGGAAGATGGCAGAAGGAAGATGGAGAAAGATGGAAGGAGGAATATGGAAGAAGGAAGATGAAGGAGGAAGATGGATGAGGAAGATGGAGGAGGAAGACAGCTGGAGGAAGATGGAGGAAGATGGAGGAGAACGATGGAAGGAGGAAGATGGAGGAGGAAGATGGAATGAGGTTGAAGAAGTAAGACAGCTGGAGGAAGAAGGCAGAGAGGAATATGGAGGAAGAGGGAAGGAGGAAGATGGAGGTAGAGGGAGGAAGATGGAAGAAGGAAGATGGAGGAAGGACGAAGATGGAGGAAGGATCAGGGAGGAGGAAAATGGAAAGACGAAGATGGAGGAGGAAGATTGAAGAAGGAAGATGGAGGAGGAAGATGGAAGGAGGACGACAGCTGGAGGACCAGCAGCGATTCCTCCTGAATCACAATGAAGCGACAAAAACTTCACGATGTCGATTCGATCAATCAGAGAAAAATCGACTGAATCCAACAACGGAGAATAATGTCCAATAAAGAACAAAAACAAGTGTGAGAACCAAA
>NC_083645.1:27654883-27694883 GCF_963576545.1 Limanda limanda | reverse complement strand
GACGTCAGCGTTTTGCTGCAGAGCAAGGCCGGTTTCAGGAAGTGTGTGGGCTGTGGTCCGACTGTTAAAGATGTCCCCTAGGGAGACACCCCCCCCCCCCCCCATACACACACACGCTCTTATGCGACCACATACATATACACAGGAAGGAACACCACAACAATGGATGAGCCACAACAGAGAGCGGCAGGAGGAAAAAACAAGCGCTCCCTGTCCTGCTGCCGGGGAATCCCTTGAAGTTTCGGTTCTCGGGGGTTGGGGAGGTCGACCGAGCTGAACACACACACAGGATCCTGCTGTGTGAGTCTGTGTGGGTCTGTGTGGGTCTGTGTGTGTCTGTGTGTGTGCGTGTCGGAGAGTTAAAAACAATGGAGACAACTTTCTGTCCTGTAACTTTTCAGTACAGACGATTATTCAGCCATGTCAGAAACTCGACCGCATCCCGACTCGGCCACATCGACACCACATCACTGGATAGTTGGACTCGATGGACTTTCTGTTGTTCAGGAGAAAGAGGAGAGGAGGAGGAGGAGGAGGAGAAGGAGGACGAAGAGGTTCAGCTGCTCCTCAGCTGTTCAGACGACTGAACCACCTCAACGTCCCACTTTGACTCCAGTGCATCTGTTTCACTCACTTTGTTGCACTTAGAAAGAATCACTGCACTTATGCAACTCAGCAGCAGAATGAGAGAGATTCTCCTGTTTCTCTTAGTTTTCTACGGGAGCTTTCCAGATATCCAGAATCGATATAACAACAGTTTAATGACTTCAGATTAAGAGAAGCAGCCGTGGAGTTCTTCTAAGAGGCCGATATGATCACAAGAAGAAAACCTCAAACACAAACCCAGATACCGATTTGTCTGGGAAAAGCCGCCAATCGATAAACTGGTCAAGATCTATTTTTCTCCGGTCTCAGTTAATAAAGTAAGCTTTGGTAGAAATGTGCTGGTTTGAGAGTTATTATTTAATTATTGATCCGGATCACAAACCTCTGGCTGATCGTTACACCAACAACAGATGAATGATCTTTACTCAGAACAGCGGTAAAAATCTAACTCGACCTCAAAACTTCTCTGCACTTGATTTAGTTTCCTGGAAGATCTGAGTAATTGAATTGTAAAAAGTAATTTCATTGCTGACATAACTAAAGAGCCGTTTAGTCAGAGAACAGCAGCTCCACAGAACATCTCAAACTTCATGAGTTTAACCTCCGGCGTGACCCGGGATCATGTGATCACATGACCTCACCTCGCCGCTCGCTCCATTACCATCAAGCTACTCAACCTGTCAATCAAACCAGCTGCACAAACAGACACACACATGGCTGGATTACTGGTGGTCACCTTGTGTTGCCGCGTGTTGACGAGTGTGACCTCTGGCTTTGTTTACCCTCAAACAAAAGACAATACACCCGTAACCACACACACACGTGCACACACACACTGACACACGATGGCGGACACACACACGCACACACACACACACACACACACACACACAGAGAGACAACTATAGAGACAAATGACAGTCAATAACTTCCTCCCTCCATCTTTATAGAACTCGTTAACTCCTCTCTCCCTAATGGCTTTGTGCTGCGCCTTTTGTTAGCCATCCTGCTTCACACACACACACACACACACACACACAGACACACACAGACACACACAGACACACACAGACACACACAGACACACTCAGCAGTCAGCTCAGGTCGCACACTAACGGCGTTCGATGGATTCTCTTGCGTTGATGAATCTTCGCTGTGATGGGACGTTTGGCTCGGAGGAAACTTCCAGTGCCAGCTCCTTTTTTTTTTATGTGGTTTTTTTTATCAATTCTTTTTCACATTTATAATGTTCAACATTAAGTCTGAGATTCTGTTTACTGACTCAACATCAGATGAGGCGACAGGAGTTTGACTCACAGCTCGTGTCTGAGGATATTTATTTACAAAACACCTTTTTTTCTAACTAAAGATTTAACTCACACTCGATCCTCAGACTTTTAAAATCATGGAGTTACTGCAGAGATTAGGAAACTGCATTTTAAACTCTCTGCTCCACACGAGATGAACAGTGTGAAGAAGCTTTGTAAAACTGGACAAGTTAATTCCTCCGAATCGATTTAAATCCTCCTGACTGACAAAGAGGAGGAGTGGGACCGTGGGAGCGTCCTCTGAGTCCAGGTCGTCCCTTAAGTCCTGTCCCTCACTTGTCACTTTCCTGTTTTCTATGTCTAAATAAAGGTTATATTAAAATAACAGCGACAGGCCTGGTTAGCCTAGCGTAGCACCGACTGCTAACCACGAGCCGGGTGTCAACACAACTGTGTGTTCCCTCCTGCTCGCAGCACAATTAGTGAGTTCTCTCTGTGTGTCTCTGTCTGTCTGTGCGTCTCTCTACAGGAAGACGATCTGTCAGACGGACAGTTCCCTCTCCGTTAGTCGCCGTCATCAATCTCCAATCTGTCGGCCGTATTGATGAGGCCGCAGAGCCGCCGCCAGCTGGCAGCCGCCGGGGGGGGACGGACACGCAGACAGACGGAGAGACGGATGCAGTGATGAAGAGAGCGATAAATAAAGGGAACGTCTCCCCGGAGCGATAAGCCCCGCCCACCTGGTAAAAAGACATTAAAAGTCCCATCTGACGCAGGTTTTATGACTCTGATCAGGGTAATATTCTCCGTGATGGGCTCGACTTTAACGTTATTTATTTACCTCGCTGACACGACGGCAATTATAACATTTGTTCAAGGATTCAATGAACCTGTTACACTGGTAAAACACCGGTGATAAACTGTCTAGTGTGTGTCTGTGTGTGTCTGTGTGAGTGTGTCTGTGATATCGAGATTTACTGTGAAAAGTTTGACCTTCACGCAGCAGCTACTTTAAAGACTCGGAAGCGACCGGGACAGGACGTGATGTCACGAGACGAGCGAGCAGAGATTCTCTTACATGGTTTGCAGTTTTCGCTTCTATGGAATTGGACATATCAGTGTTTTATATCATGACAAAGGTCAAATTGCATAAGTTAATTTTTGGATATCTGTAATATAAAATTGTATGATCATTATTTTAATGTATTTTAACTTTTGATATTTGTAATTTAACGTATGTTTTAAATGTTTGATATTGGTATTGTAATGTATGTTTTAAATGTTTGATATCTGTATGTATGTTTTAATTGTGGACCCCACTAAAGGTAGCTCTGTCTTAGGGCGGAGCTAATGGGGATCCTTCTAAATAAACAAATAAACAAACCGCTGGCGTCCGACCTGCGAGTGGATTCACCTGAAGTGAGAAACACTCGATCCACGTTGGACACCGTGTCCTCGTGTTAACTGTTCATTTATCGTTCGTTATAAAATCAACATCCTCGTGTTTTTATGCCTCTTCTCTCTCGGCTGTAAAACACTTGACTGCGCTCGGGGCTGTTTACTGCGTCCAATCAGAAAGCTTCTTTTATAACTTCCTCCCCGTGTCTATAAACTCTGACAGTCGGCGAGGGTCCCACTTAGCGGTCCGATCCGCAGACGAAGGCGTGACGCACGCTCAGCGCAATTAGCTGCTGTAAACATCCAATCAATACCCCCCCCCCCCATCACCTCCAGGTTTCATCTGACACGGAATCAAACGGCGTCTGTTTCAGCGAGTCTGTAGAGCAGCAGCGAGACAAAGGGATGAGGGTCATGATATTATAGTAGAGAATGAAAAATAGATTTAGTTTTTAACCTTTCAAGCCTCATTAAACTATCGCAGAAGGAAAAACGTTCTTAATTACTTGTGTGCGCACAACTTGAAGATAATAAAGCCGTGATTAAGTGACACAGACGATGCTTTGTCGTACGGGAACAAATGAACGAGGACGGAACGAGCGAGTCGGAAAAATAATCAAAAACTGTTCTGATAAATCGATCATTTTTTCAAGCAGAAAATAGTGAGAAATGCCAAAAGCTCCACGGTTCCAATGAGAGGTTTTGTCCTTCACGTGACAGAAAACAATGAGTCAGACTGAAGAGCCGAGTCGGAGCTTTAGTTCGAGAGCGTTTGCTCGGCGGCGTTTACATCAAAACACAGAAGACGACTGACCCTAAACATGGAGGCCGCGGGCGACCGAGGACGTGGAATGTTCTGACCGGAGCTCGCCAGTCACATGACCTCTGATCATGTGACCAGACTGAGGAGGAGAAACCCTGGAAATCGGCTGATGTGAAGACTACAACAACACAATGTTCTTCAGTGTGAAAGCTGCACAATGTCGCTGATTTCAAACGAACATGCAGACACACGACCATGACACAGAACTGGGTTAGACGTTTTAACTTACTGACATTTTCAATATAACTCAGAATGTGATGCAAACACCATTCACAGGTTTTTATTCAAGTACCAATAGATCAAATGTTTTGTTTCATAAAGCAGAAATGTCTGATGCAACAAAGAACCACTGACCTCACTCACCTGACCGATTACACAACCTAGAAGTTATTTATTATGAAACATCCCTATTAATTCTTATAGAGCTGAAATGTGCAGATGAGCACTTGGTCTTAAAGCTTCTTGTGTATTTATATATTATTTATATTGATTAATTTGTTAATGTTGTTATGAGTAAATCATAAGAATAAACGTTAACGCACTGAAGGATGAAAACTGTGTCAGCCTCTGTCTCTGTGGCTCTGCCCTTCTCCCTCTCGCTCTGGATTTCTTGGATGGAGTCAGATAACAGACGAGCAGAATTTCAAACAGGACTCACACACACACATACACACACACACTCACACACACACACACACACACACACACACACACACACACACTCACACTCACACTCACAGACACACACACACACACTCACTGACGTCGCTCTCTCTGTTACTGAGCTGTGAATGACACCTTCATCTCTGTCGCTTTAACATTCAAACATCTCTGTCGTACACACCGGGAATTACATCTTCAAAACACATACGCACACTGCACACACACACACACACACACACAACCACACACATACACACATACAGAGAACACAATCCAGATGTGTAAATGAAGTGCAGCTGTTTTAATATCGCTCTGTTTTCTCTGCACTCGCCTCCACTTCACCTCCTCTTATCTCATAAATCATCTCCACACCCTCTGCTCCTCCTGCTCCTCCTCCTCCTCTTCCTCCTCCTCCTCCTCCTCCTCTTCCTCCTCCTCCTCCTCCTCCTCCTCCTCCTCTTCATCTCTGCGTAGAGTCAAAGACCCCTGACCACTTCTACAGGAGACCCCCTACACTCAAAGGTTGTTGCATCTCTTTATGGACATTTTGTGTCGACTCTGTAGTTGGTTTAAATGTTTACATCTTTAAATAGTTGTGTTGTAGTCCTCTTTGTGTTGATTTGTAGTCAAAGTGTGTGTTTTTGTTGTCGTTATGTGTCCATGTGGCTCCTTTGCCTCTCTTTCTGGATTGTTATATCTCTTTGTGTTACTTCTGTGTCTTTTAATCGAGCTGTGTAACTCTGGCTGAAAGGTCAGGGGCCCCTGGGCCGGTGCCTGGGAAACCCCTTTGGTAATCCATCCACGCCCGGTCCCCCTCTTTCCATCCCTCTTCCTCTCCTCCTCCTCCTCCTCCTCATCCTCCTCTTCCTCCTCCTCCTACTCCTCTTCATCTCTGCGTAGAGTCAAAGACCCCTGACCACTTCTACAGGAGACCCCCTACACTCAAAGGTTGTTGCATCTCTTTATACACGTTTTGTGTCGACTCTGTAATTGGTTTAAATGTTTACATCTTTAAATAGTTGTGTTGTAGTCCTCTTTGTGTTGATTTGTAGTCAAAGTGTGTGTTTTTGTTGTCGTTATGTGTCCATGTGGCTCCTTTGCCTCTCTTTCTGGATTGTTATATCTCTTTGTGTTACTTCTGTGTCTTTTAATCGAGCTGTGTAACTCTGGCTGAAAGGTCAGGGGCCCCTGGGCCGGTGCCTGGGAAACCCCTTTGGTAATCCATCCACGCCCGGTCCCCCTCTTTCCATCCCTCTTCCTCTCCTCCTCCTCTTCCTCTCCTCCTCCTCTTCCTCACTTCTCTCCTCTCCCATTCGACCATGTGTTTATTTCCCAGCAGGTAAAATTGTGCGAGTCAAAGGTCGACGTGTGCAAACAGACTAATATTGACACAAGGTGGGAGCAGCACAGTGTGTGATGAGTGTGTGTGTGTGTGTGTGTGTGTGGGTGTGTTCTCAGCCCCTTGGCTGGAAACCAACCCCTGTTCACCGAGTCCCCCCCCCCCTCTCTCTCTCTCTCTCGCAGAGGGCGATCGAGGACGAGTGAGGGATCCTAGTCTCCGCTCGAATTCGACCGGTGGCCGGTCAGGGTTTGTTAACGAGCTGCGACCGGTCAGGTGCTAACGGAGAGGGGGGGGGGGGGTTCCATCTCGTCTTACAGGGCCGTGCAGGAGGAGATACATCCTCCTCAGATCCTCTTACCACCAACTTTAAACACCAGAGACGGAGAGAGAGAGAGAGAGAGAGAGAGAGAGAGAGAGAGAGACGGACTCGGCCGGCAGCTGCACTCGATGGAAATAGACGAACAGCGAGTCTGTCGGTGGTCGTTGTGTTTCCACCGACACGTGAGATGTGAAGAACATTCTCTGAAGCTCGCCAGAAAGCAGGTGTGAGTCAGTGTGAGTCAGTGTGTGTCAGTGTGTGTCTGTGTGTGTCTGTGTGTGTCTGTCCTGAGGGACACGGAGGAGCCGGAGCCGAACAGACGAGTGAGGAGCAACACACAGGTTCACTCAGAGAAGGTCGAGGAGACGAGTGGAAAACAAACCGGAGACGATCGAGCTCAAAATAACACGATGTCTCCGCTTGTTTCTTTTCAACGTCTCATGTCCACAGAGTCGCTCAGATCATAAATCTGAAGACAGGTATCTGTAAATCATGGTCACACCTACTCCGGTCCAATAGGAGGCGGCATCGTACCTGAAGCCGACTGATGAAAACACCTGAAGAACTTCTTCAAACTTAGAATAATGAGCGTTGAGTTTGTGTCTCTACAGGAATTCATGTTCCATGTATCTGCATATTGATGATAGGGGATAGAAAACAACACTAGGTGTAAACATACACACTAGTGATCAAATCATCCAGTTTAAACATGTGTATGGACATTAAATCTTCTTTTATTTTGAAAAGCCAGGCGCTGTTTCTCCCTCATTGTGTTTCCTCTCTCGCTGGCGTCCACCTGACTGATGGACAGACTTCAGTCAAGTGGTCTGACGCTCGTAAATAACCAAGATGAGTTTTCTGATATCGCCCGGCGACGCCCCCTGCCTGTACTGAGCGTGTCATTGGCCGTCCAGCTGAGCCAGATCGAAGGTGAAGGTCACCTCGCCAAACTCCACCCACCTCGAAGCTTCCAGCAACGTTACCAAACGCTCCTCTGTGACATCACACTCCTTCCTGGCAAAGAACTTTGTCCAACTTGAACAGCCTCATCTTTAATGACACACACACACACACACACACACACACACACACCCCGACCAGGAGAGGAGAGCTCTGATTGGTCGGCTATGATGAAGATGTCACTGTGTTTAGCTTCAGTCGGATTCGTGCAATTCAATTCACTCGCTCCTTCTCTGAGGCCGAGCAGCGGATCCGTCCTCTAATGCAATAATGTCACAGCTTTTTTGAGAGGTAAAATTCAATTACAGCAGTGCTCCATTCATAGACACACACACACACACACACAGACACACACACACACACACACAGACACACACCAGTGGTCACGGCATTGTTGAGTCATGACAGCCACAGAGAGACATTTTCTTATTTTTAAGTTGTGCGACTGCGTTTGACAAACACACACACACACACACACACACACACACACACACACACACACACACACAGACACACACAGACACACACACAGCGAGGACTTGCTTCCTCCCGATTCGCTGACTTGCAGTTTGTCGCCCTGTCAGGCTAACGTTTCAGCTGTCAGACGGGAAACTGCTAAAATGGCGTTTTGGGGTGTTTTTTTTGCCGAGAGGATCTAGTTTCCTTAAACTCAAATTTCATCCGGCTGTCCGGCTCCTTGTCCGTCCACGTGTCCGTCCACGTGTCCGTCCACGTGTCCGTCCTCCTGAGCGTCCTCAACACCGGGTCATTCTGTCTCACACTCTGACTTCAGGTACATTTTTAAAAGGGAATTAAAGGAGGAAGGAAAGAGGAGGTTTGGAGGCAGGAATGGAAGGTAAGGAAGGAGGAAGTAAGAAGGGAGAAATAAAGGAAAGAGGAGGTTTGGAGGCAGGAATGGAAGGTAAGGAAGGACAGGGAGGAAGTAAGAAAGGGGGAAATAAAGGAAAGAGGAGGGTAAAGGTAGGAAATGAAGGAGGAAGGTGGGAGGAAGTAAGAAAGAAAGGGAGAACTAAAGGGAAGAGGAGGGTAAAGGTAGGAAATGAAGGAAGAAGGAGGAAGAAAGAAAGAAAGGGAGAAATAAAGGAAAGAGGAGGGTAAAGGTAGTAAATGAAGGAGTAAGAAAGGGATAAATAAAGGGAAGAGGAGGGTAAAGGAAGGAAATGAAGGAGGAAGGTGGGAGGAAGTAAGAAAGGGAGAAATAAAGGAAAGAGGAGGGTAAAGGAAGGAAAGGAAGGAGGAAGGTGGGAGGAAGTAAGAAAGAAAGGGAGAACTAAAGGGAAGAGGAGGGTAAAGGTAGGAAATGAAGGAGGAAGGAGGGAGGAAGTAAGAAAGAAAGGGAGAAATAAAGGAAAGAGGAGGGTAAAGGAATGAAATGAAAGAGGAAGATGGAGTTCAGTGATGAATGAGAGGAGCAGAATCCAGTTCTTTGTGTTTCCCCCTTAACTCCGGCTCGTGTGAATGTAGGACGCTCACCCCCCATCCCCCACCCCCCCTCCACCCCCCCCTCTCTCTCTCTCTCCATCTTCCTGACTCCTCTCTCTCCTCAGTCGCTGTGCAGCCGTCAGCAGAATCTCCCAGCATGCCGAGGGAGCAGCAGCCCAACGAGCGGCTCCACCAGCTTTTAATGAAGCGGCTTCAATCACTCGGTTAACGGTGGAGAGACAGAGAGAAGGACGGGTGGGGGGGGATGTAGATGTAGAAATGGAGGATATCGTTGTGTGTGCTCATCTACTTCGTTCATTCGATTCTAGAACTGAAACAATCGATAAATCAGTCAAATCGAAGATGATCTGCCTCTGTTTTGATAATCGATCGATTATTTAAATTAAATCCAAATAAAAACCAGACGTTATGAATCGGCCTCTAGGAACATGAACGATTTTTCTTCATGTTTTTGATGTTTAATTGAATTAGTTATAAGATGTAATGGTTGCAGCTTCGGTTAAATGCTGAGATGAGAACGTGCAGCTACTCGCTCATGATCAATATGTAACTTCATCTCAGGGACGTGGGGATGTTGTGGTGTTTGCATGCTGATGTTGACATGATGCAGACAGCATGTTTAAAATGTGATGAGCAGTTTAGCATGTTAACACAACACAACACAACAACACAAACAGAGACTGAAGTGTGTTAGTATCATATTCATGAAGTCTTGTGTATCAGGCATCGTCTTGTTCTCTGTTTCCATCTGTAATAAGATTAAATAGAAAAAAACGTAATGCAAATCATGATTCAGATTTGACCAGCACCGTGTCATATTTGAATATTTGCACTACTGCACAAATTGCACTATTGTTTTTATTTTTCTCTTCATCTGTAAAGATATATATTTAGATATATGTTTTTTATTTTCTATTTTAAAATTTTTGATATTCTATTTTATTCTATTTTATACTATTTCTATTTTTATTCTATTTAGGGCCCGAGCACTGATCAAAGGTCAGGTGAGACCCTATTGAAATTGTAAGGATTATTATTATTATTATTCAGGCAAATGAATTGGCTTTTTGAGGGCTTTAACATGCTCAACTTCTTACCAAAATTTGCAGAAAGTTAGAAAGTGGTGGAAATTTACGTATTCTGAAGGAATTTTCAATGGGCGTCGCAAAATGTCTCAACGGTGCCCCCCCGAGACCCCTGGAACGTGTTCACACTGACCGGTCTTCACAAAAATCGATACACATGTGTATCATGACCAGACAAACAAAAAAGTCTTTAGGTGCAATTGGAAAAACACAACAGGAAGCCTGCTATCTTGCATTTAGTGGCCATTTTGGCCATATTCCACATTTTTACTTTGATGTACTTGTACCAGGGCTTTCATCGGATCAACTTCAATTTTGGTTGTAATTACTTGAGCATTGCTTAAAGAGAGCCAGCGACTGCTTCATCTTATCTCTGTGCATTTGACAATAAAATCTTGAACTTGAATGATCCAGAATCTTGCACAGAACCTCTGAGTCTAGATTTCAGTCTTGCAGATATTTTGGTTAGTTTAGGATCTTTCAAGGAAGACTTTACGCATTTATGTAAAAGCAGTGAAGGAGAGACAGGAAGTGGAAGAGGAGCCGAGTGACCTGCAGTCCTGACAACAGGGAATCGAACCGGAGACCTGTTACATAGAAAAAAACTTAATGCAAATCCTGATTCAGATTTGACCAGCACCGTGTCATATTTGAATATTTGCACTCCTGCACAAATTGCACTATTGTTGTTTTATTTTTCTCTTCATCTGTAAAGATATATATTTAGATATATATATTATATTTTCTATTTTAAATTTTTGATTTTATATTTTATATTTTATACTCTTTCTATTTTTATTCTATTTTTATTCTATTTTTTTTGGTTGTAATAACTTGAGCATTGCTTGAAGAGAGCCTGTGACTCAAGTATTTCATTGCCAGCGACTGCTTCATGTTCTGTGCATTTGACAATAAAATCTTGAACTTGAATGTTCCAGAATCTTGCACAGAACCTCAGGGTCTAGATTTGGGGAAGTTAAGGATCTTTCATGGAAGACTTAACGCATTTATTTAAAAGCAGTGAAGGAGAGACAGGAAGTGGAAGAGGAGCCGAGTGATCTGATGTCCTGTGAACAGGGAATCGAACCGGAGACCTGTTACTCAAGGTGTACGAGTCACTGGAGTCGGCTCCACATCCACCTGCTAAAACATTAAATGCTTCTTGTACATATCGTACTTTACGTATTGCTACACCTTGACAGGACGATGTTGTCGAGTCATAAACGATTCATTCCAGAACTTTCACCAAACCCGTCAGCCAATTAGCAGCGAGCATTTCCCCTGACACAGCACAATGCAAAACATGAAATCTGACCCGGGATCAGTTCACAGCCGCTGTCGTTTTCAAGCTCGACTTCCCTCTGGTGCAGGAAACTGAGCAGCTGGACGCCCGGTGTACGAAAACTGATCTATCATCCAATACACCTGGAGGGGCTGGGTTACACACACACACACACACACACACACACACACAGACACACACACAGCTGATCTCCGGACTCCAGATCAATCCGACCTGTGAATCATCTTTTGCATATCTCAGTGATTTCCTGATGATCTCTGGTTTCTCTGGCTTCTTTTCCAATCCAGAAACAACCTTTTCCATTATCTGTCCATCAGCAGCTCATATCTATGAACTCCTCGACCTGTGATGAGTCACGGTGAAACTATGAGGTTTCAGTTGGGAAGCCCAGACACACACACACATCCAGTCCGACAGCATACCTCTCCTGTGTGTGTGTGTTCATGGGAAACGCCAGCGGCTACAGATCTGCGTCCGTGGAACAGGAAGACGTCTCGTTCCCTCTGAACTGATCCGTGTCGCTGACGGCAGCGAAGAGAAAACAACTGAGGAAGGAGTTTCATCATCTTCAACACAAACTCACACACACTTCATCCTCATGTTGTGTGGAAGAAAGGTTTGTTCATCACAGAGTCAAATCCAAACTCCTGACAACAAGTTCCCTGTTTTCTTATCATCAGCCTGATTGAACATTTGAATCAGAAGAAGAAAACATCAGTTCCCAGGTCTGGAACGATGCTTCTCTCCCTCCAGAATCCAGAATCATGAACTCCAGATGAAATCACCTTGAGGAGAAACAGAACCTCAGAGCTTCTGACCCGGAACCTGGTTTCACCGGATCCTCACCGTGCAGATTTGCAACATGAGATAATTTCCTCTCCATTTCTGATGCTTTTCACTGATCAGAACAAATCTCATAAGGACTTGTGGATTTATGTGCAATATATTTATATTTTTTATCGTGCTCATAGTGTATTCATCGTCCTTATATCTTACAATTCCTGTTAATAATGTTATATTCCATATATATTTCTACTGTACAGATCCTATTTATTACATTTTCACTTTAATATGCACAATACTTTGCATTAATATGCACAATACTCTGCACTTTACTGCCTTTATTTTTGCACTTCTGGTTAGACGCTAAACTGCATTTCGTTGCATATGTACTTGTACTGTGCAATGACAATAAAGTTGAATCTAATCTAATTTGCAAACAACACTCATTTGTGAGAATGTGACATTTCTGGCAATTTTCAAACCTGAAAGCCCTTCGCTCAACGTGAAGTCCCCGAGCCGAGGCTGCGGCTGAGGAGAGAGAACGACCACGACCTCGTTCAGCGCCATGACACGTGAGACTGAGTCAGGAGACGCAGATCAATATGCAAACCAAGAAACAAGTGAAGAGCCTGAGAAATCAGATTTCTGTTTAAGTTATTCTAAAATCTGTTAAACGCTGAGAACAATCTCAATTCTTCACTGTGATAAAATACCTGGTAGTGAAAACACCAACTCTCTCTCTCTCTCTCTCTCTCTCTCTCTCTCTCTCTCTCTCTCTCTCTCTCTCTCTCTCTCTCTCTCTCTCTCTCTCTCTCTCTCTCTCTCTCTCTCTCTCTCTCTCTCTCTCTCTCCGTCTCTCTCTCTCCCAACCTGTGTCTAGTTGGACGTCTCTCTTACTCTCTCAATGGTTTGAAGTCTCTCTCTCTCTCCCTCTCTCTCTCTCTCTAGTTGGAAGTCTCCCTTTCTCTCTCCCTCGCTCTCCGTCTCTCTCTCTCCCAACCTGTGTCTAGTTGGACGTCTCTCTCTCTCTCTAATTGGAAGTCTCTCTCTCTCTCTCTCTCTCTCTCTCTCTCTCTCTCTCTCTCTCTCTCTCTCTCTCTCTCTCTCTCTCCTTCGCTCTCTCTCCCAACCTGTGTCTAGTTGGACGTCTTTCTCTCTATCTCTCTCTCTAGTTGGAAGTCTCTCTCTCTCTCTCTCTCTCTTTCTCTCTCTCCCTCTCTCTCTCTCTCCGTCTCTCTCTCCCAACCTGTGTCTAGTTGGACGTCTCTCTCTCTCTCTAGTTTGATGTCTCTCTCTCTCTCTAGTTGGACGTCTCTCTCTCTCTCTAGTTGGACCTCTCTCTCTCTATCTCTCTCTCTAGTTGGACCTCTCTCTTTCTCTAGTTGGAAGTCTCTCTCTCTCTCTCTCTAGTTGGAAGTCTCTCTCTCTCTCTCTCTCTCTCTCTCTCTCTCTCTCTCTCTCTCTCTCTCTCTCTCTCTCTCTCTTCCTTGTATTCCTCCACATGTACTGTAAAACAAAAAACAATCTCTCTTCAATCTAAATTCAAAGGATTTTTCAGAAGTCGAATTCAAAAGTCTCGAATGCAGAAGCAGACAAAGCTCAGTTTGTGTGTTTGGTGAAAAGAGTTCCAGCCTGAGGCGATTTTTTTCAGAGCAGATAAAAAGTACAGGAACCTGCCAGCGCCTCTCGTTTCTATAACAACAGAAGATCGTTCAACTCATCTGTTGTTTCTCCCTCGTGGGTTTTTTGTGAACTCGCTGAGCGCTTTATTAGGAACACCACCTCACCAGATCCTGGGAAGCTCTGGATCCAACACTTGTTTTACAATGATTCCAACTGGAGCTGCTTTGTGTTCTCATTCTTTACTCGTTCAAACATGTAGAAATACAAAATGTCTGGATTGTCTGATGTTTAAAAAAATGAAAAGAGGAAGTGTGTCTGAAGTGCGAGCAGTGGAAAAGTTCCCTGGTGTCTGTGAAGTTGAATGATTGATGTGTTGTAACCTCGGAGCAGCAGTTTAATGTTGTCGTCCGGTGTCCGAGCGGAGCTCAGTGTGTGTGACGGCTGCATTACACTGTCACACTGTGGAGCTGAGGCCGTGCATCACTGTCATCTTACTGTCTCAACACACTCGTGCTGCACTTACACACTGTGTCGTCACACACACACACAGGTTGTGTGTTGCTGCTGTGACTCATGTTTCACTCTCCAGCGTCAGTGATGTCACCTGTTTGTCTGTGTGCTTCGTATCATGATGTCATTTTAATATAATCTGTAGAATGTAAATAAAGGATATTATTTGCATTATATAATATGTGTTGTATCTGATCCGGTTTGTGTTGCTTCCTCTTCCAGGTGTCCCAAAAAATAATCAACAAATATAAAAGATAGAAGAATTGTGAAGTGAAGCTGTGTTGTTGTGAGTTATATTTCTGTTTCTTATGTATTGTATTGTGCTTATTTTAGCATCACAGTTCAGATTCCATGTGACAGCTGTTATTGTATATTTTTGTATAATGTGAGTTTAAATATAAAGTAAAAACACAGAACTTCAGTAAACCCACTGGTGTTTAAAATCCGGCAGCGCGGTTTGAGTTGCACAAATAAGACGCAGACCCGATGTGTGAGGAGTGAGGAGCAGCGGGGGGTTGGGGAGTGGGGGGGGGTTCGATCTTGAGTTGTGTGACGCCTGATGTGAAAGCTTTCAAGTCGTAACCATGGGAACCCGTCTCATCTCTGACACTCTTGACAGAACGTGAACGCAGCACCGGGACAAAACAAACGCCGGCCGACCGGCTGAACTGGTTTGGCGAAACCAGACCAGAGAGTGTGTGTGTCACATAAACACACTCCTGTGGGTGTGTGTGGGTGTGTGTGTGTGTGTGTGTGTGTGTGTCTGCACGAGTGTGTCTGTGTGTGCTCTCCAAGTGAAGGATATGTCCTTCTCCTTTTATTGCTATAGTCAGAGTGTGTTTTAAATATTCATTGCTTCCCACTGAAGCCGGCGTTGCATTAAAATTCTCTTTGCAGCACTAATGGCTATCATCCCGGAGGGGTGGGGGGGGCGAGCGAGGTAAGAGAGGGAGGGAGAGGGAGGGAGAGGGGGGGAGAGGGGGGAGGAAGGAAGGAAAGGAAAGGAGGAAGAGGAAAACAGGACAAGACAACCAGGGATTAAATACATTTGTTTTTCTCCCGTAACAAATTAGTATTGACAGCGACAACCTCCTCTACACACACACACACACACACACACACACACACAGACACACACAGTGAAAACCCAGCCATGTTGAAAATTAATTACTCAAGTGTATGTGAGGTGATACTACACACACACACACACAAACAAGCAGCACACACAGCTCTCGTACTGTACACACACACAGAGAGAGACACAAACACAGCAGTGAAAGTGGCAGAGCTGGTTCTGACCCGGCTGCTACACAACACACTGACAGTTGAAAGGTTTGAGTATATGTAGGTACAACACACAAACACACACACACACACACACACACACACACACACACACACACACACACACACACAGTTTGTATAGCTGCTCAGCTGTCGAAGGAACTCGCAGCAGGAGAGACGGAACACAAAGTGTCTCCACACACACACAACACTCAGGATCCGTCCAAACCAACACAACAGAAAAGAGTTAAACTATAATATAATTAATAATTCGGGTCCGATCCACCTTGAGTTTTGTCCGTGATAGAAATATCAAACCTCAAAGTAAAAACCACTGTTTTAATCGTCTCTTTGCTCTGTGACTTTGTGAAGGTTTAAACTGGATTTAATGATATTTAATATTTAATATGCGTTCAAATATTATCTCTTTGTTGTCGGCGCTGTGACATGTTCGACCGTCACACTTCAGACCCCGTGTCCTACAAACTGCTTTTTATAAAACTAACATGCAGCAGTAACACAACCTAACACCACATCACATTCTCCATTAACACAATGTTTTTATATAATACATCTGACAAATCTCAATTATGATGATATTGAATTAATCAGTCAAACGATCACTGGCACGAGAGTTTAAATGGTTTTCTGCCAAAGATATAAAATCTTGCCAAACAGTTTTCAGAGAGAAAACTGCATCATTACAAACTGTGAGGAGGTTATGTTTTCACCCCCGTCCGATTGTGTTTGCAGGATTACACAAACACGACAACTCGTACATTTCAATATGGATCCGAACAATGAGCATCTTTGTCGAGTGTCTCATCTCGTCGGGTGTGTAGCTTTTACACAAAACAGTGAGTTGATCCAATGCCGTTAAAGATGTGTTGAGACTTGTTTCATACATGTGTACATTTGTTATGGCTACACAACATGTATTCATCTGAGCAGTTCTATTATCTTAGAAACAAGTCCTGCAGGTTGCATGAAGACAAAGTGTCTAGACTGCCCCCCTGGTGGCCGGCTGCAGTATAGCAGTCATATAGTCATAAACACAACCTCCTCCATGTTCGCAGATGGGACACGGACCAAATACATTTTTGTCAATAATGGTTTGTGTCATTTTAGGAAGTTCTTATCACACTGATGTATGTTTTTTGATGTGCATCAGAGATATATATAAATTAGGGCTGGGCAAGTTAACTCGTTTTAATCGAGTTAACTCGAGTGATGAGTTAACTCGATTAATTATTTTATCTCGCATTCACTCAGGTTTAATTATTTATTGTTTTATTGCGAAAGTCAGGCTTTTATTTTGTGAAAGTCTGTTGCTGACTGCTGCAGAACAGGAAAAAAGAAAATAATTGGCGGATAAACAATCGAGTTAACTCATCACTTGAGTTAACTCGATTAGAACTAGTTAACTTGCCCAGCCCTAATATAAATCTTTTAGAAATGCAGAGGAAAAAGTTTGTTTCGTAACATATCCACTTTAGTGAGGATGTTCAATCATCAATGTTTGCGTTAACTTGTGTAAAGATTATTGGGGTTGTCGGTCGGAAGTTGTAATAATTCAGAGTGAATTTAAAATTGTGTGACTTTCTTCCTGTTGTGTTTTCTCTCTGAGAGACGACGAGTTCAGCTCTTCTTCTCAGACTCTGAACTCTGAACTCCTCCGACGGCTCAGCAGATGTTTCAGAGTCTTATAAAGAAAAACGGAGTTGGGGAGATTGAGCCGGGCTTTGTGCGGCTGGAGGAGAAGAAGCAGGAAGAAGAGCTGCTGGTCTTATCGTCTTAGGGACAAATCTACCGGTTCCTCCGTGTGGATCAACCTACTCGCTCTGATCTGCTCTGACAGAGAGAGAGAGAGAGAGAGAGAGAGAGAGAGAGAGAGAGAGAGAGACTCAGGCCGGTTGGATCAGATCACGTCCGGACACTCATCCACTTCACGGAGATCTGAATTTAAAAAACAAATCCCGTCCGTCATCGTACGAGACTCACACACTCTGATGTTTTACCGTGACCTTCGACCTCTTGAATCTGCTCGTGGACGTGAAGGTGACTCAGCAGATATTAAACTCCTCCCTCCTCCTGACACCTGAGAGCGACTGAGATCAGCCGGAGCGGCGGGCGTTCGTTTCTCATTTCTACAGAAGGACAAGAGGAGGCGGGAGGGGAGGGGGGGGCGTTCGGACCGCCACCGCCGCCGCCGCTTCCTGCTGTAGGACGAAGGATGGGGTGGGGGGGTGGGGGGTGGGGGGGGTGGATCAGGTTCCGACAAGATGTCCAGCTGATGAGCGGCTGATTTTATCGACTGCTCGACACGCGGCGAGGATCAAAGAGCGGCTAAATATAGATGAGGGAGGACCGACTAGGAGTGTGTGTGTGTGTGTGTGTGTGTGTGTGTGTGTGTGTGTGTGTGTGTGTGTGTGTCTGTGTGTGTGTGTGTGTGTGTGTGTGTGTGTGTGTGTGTGTGTGTCTGTGTGTGTGTGTGTGTGTGTGTGTGTGTAATGTTCAGG
Source organism: Limanda limanda (assembly GCF_963576545.1). Classification (NCBI taxonomy): domain Eukaryota; kingdom Metazoa; phylum Chordata; class Actinopteri; order Pleuronectiformes; family Pleuronectidae; genus Limanda; species Limanda limanda. The sequence goes on along the minus strand of NC_083645.1, from coordinate 27,676,933 downwards.
AACATGAGGCATCGTCTTCAGCTCGTAAACATCGACGCTGTAGCTCCATCGTTAGCGTAGTGATTAGTGATGCTAACTCTGGATTCACTAACTCTCTCTCTCTCTCTCTCTCTCTCTCTCCCTCCCTCTCTCTCTCTCTCTCTCTCTCTCTTTGCTGCTTTTTGAAAGTGGACAAAGATCCTCAGACTTCTGGTGAACTCACAGATTCCCACAGAGCTGCAGGTTCATCTGGTTCACGGTGAATCATCAAGCATTTTCGTTGCTAATTAAAAACATAAAAAGCTCATTGTTCAGTGTTTGTCTTTCTCTTCCTTTACAGCAGTTACCTAAAGCCTCTCTTGGTTCTTATTGTGTGTCCTGGTGAGGAAGAGGAGGAGGAGGAAGTCAAGTGGCCTTCCTCTCCTCCTCCACCTGCTCCCATTGGAGAGAGAACAACCCCCGACCTGAACCCCTCAGTCAGTGTAGCTTCAAATTAAACAAAAGATTAATTCTGTAGCAAATCAATCGATGAATTAAAACACAGTTAATTTAATTATTGGATGTTATTATTTTTGATAAGTTGAAGAGAAACATTTCAAATCATCACAGCACTTTAAAGAATAATCTACCAGTGCTTCATTGATGAGGATCAACTGATATGAAAGCAGCTGAAATGAATCTTCACTGAAATGAATCTTCAGTAGCTCAACATCCAAAGAAACTAAAATATCTCAGGAGCGATTTTCATGAATAAAATATCTGTAGCATTTTGTGGTCTCTGGTAGAATTGTAATATTGGAAATTTGAGGTATGTGGGGAGTGAGGAAGATGAAGATGTAGGGGAGGAAGGTGAAGAGGAGGAAGAGGAAGAGGAGGAAGAGGAGGAAGAGGAGGAAGAGGAGGAAGAGGAGGAGGAGGAGTCTCGGCTGCCAGCTCTCCTCCTGTTGAGAAACAAATGGGCTCGACCACAAAAGGAAACCATTTGGATGAAAGGGGGATGTAGTTAGAATAGCAGGGGGCAGGAGGGCAGGAGGGGGGGGGGGTTGTTAAATGTCTGAAGACAGAAGGGTATGGTTGCACTGGGGGGGGGTGTATAGGGGGGGTAATAATGGGGTTGACGGTGGTAGTTCAGGGAGGAGGAGGAGGAGGAGGAGGAGGAAGGTCAGGAGTAAAACCAGCGTGTGGTCTGGACTTCATTTGGATCTGTTTGCATATGTGTGTGTGTGTGTGTGTGTGTGTGTGTGTGTGTGTGTGTGTGTGTGTGTGTGTGTGTGTGTGGCCTGTAAATGTCCTGAGAGCTGATTTATTATTAGCATTTGCAGGAAAGTAAAACAATGACTGAGGAAGAACAATGAGGAAGAAGAAGAATTCTCCAGAGTAAACTACAGGGTTTGGTTCATGATGTCACTGGACGCTGGGTCACATGACTCATCTGGTCCAATAACATGTCACTTATCTGACAGTATTAAGCTGCATCTTTTCTTAACTATAACTCTATGATTATCTTTGTTGAATTTTCTAGAAACTCTTCAGTTCTGATTCCTCTGCATCTTTGCTTCTCAAATCACACAGTGCGAGTCCATTTGATTATCTTGTTACACAAACTGTGTTCCTGTCACAGCGACCGGCCGCGGCTGCTGCTCAGATTGTTGTTCTGTCACTCCCCCCCCCCCCCCCCCCTCCTGCTCAGACTCATTCTGCTCGGCCCACACGTTACAGAGATTCAGATCCGACTGCTCAGTCTGTCAGGAGCTGAAGACTAAATCTCATTAGTCGTAGATTCACAAGAAAAAAACATCCAGAAAAGAAGGATCGTGTTCAGCTTCAGAGTGAATGTGTGTTTCTCTGCTAATGCTGAAATCCACAAGCTCCTCCCTCTGGCGGGGAGACCCCTAAAGCCCGAGGTAGAGGGGAAGCCAAACAGAAAGAGAGAAGATCTGCTGAGTCATGAGAGACACGGACAGACGGCCTCTGACTGAAAGCTCAGATCCTGTTTCCTCTTTTCGAAAGCTCATGAATCTAAACGCCTCCAAACATCCCACAGCCTCAGTCTGCGTCTTCATCAAACGCACAATCTGATAATAATCAACTTGGCTTCGTTCCAGATCACAAATCATTTTTCCTCCAGAAGAACATCTGAGCTTTTTAAAACCACACATCCTGTTGTTTGCATCCTGTTCAGATCTATAGAACATGCTTACACAGAAAGAGCTTTTCTGTGATATAAACGATTTCGGCTCGTTCTCATGCCGAAGCAGCAGCTGACACTTCAGGCTGAGTGGCTAAGTCACGTCTGGAATATCTGTGAATGAATCTCCGAGCAAATCTGTGAACACAAACTGTGCAGATGGGTCAACAAACGGATTAATCACACATGCAGCCGGCGTTCGCTCCCGAATCAGAGAGAAGAGCAGCGAGAGCAGAGCTGCTCATCGACTCAGAGCTGGGAGATAACATTAGTTCACCTCTACAAATACTCACATATATTAAACTGATGAGAGAACGTGAAGAATAGAAGATGCAGATTCTGTGAAGAGGGATTTGTGTAGTTTGAGTTTGAGATGTAACACAACCCTGGTAGAGAACTTGTCATCTGCAGAATTGTAAGATTACAGTATTACAGAGGGTCAGCACAATAAGTACACCAACCTTTCCAATAAACAAATGTTGTTGCTTATAATTATTACTAGTAGTGACATCTGTAGAGTTATGAGTATTACCAGTAGCTATATCTGCATTCTTTATCAAAATGGCACAGCCTAGACATTGAGAGACAACCCATTGCGTGAGTACTTTTACTTTTAATACTTAAAGTAAATTTAAAAGTAAGGACTTTTTACTTTTACTTAAGTAGGATTGTTAATGTAGTACTTTTACTTTTACTTAAGTATATATTTTCCTGTGTACTTGTACTTTTTAATTAAGTACTAAACTTCAGTACTTCCTCCACCACTGAACACAAGTATATGAAAAGAAATACATCAGGAATGAAGAATATGAAACATTTATTGTTTAATTATCTTGACTTCCAGGAAATGTGCAGACTTTACTACAGGTCTGAAAGCAGCTTCAACCAGAAGCTGAGACCAGAATCACCAGGTTCCTGCAGTGATCATATTAAAATCACAAATACTCACATATATTAAAATAGAGGATGCAGATTCTGTGAAGGAGGATTTGTGTAGTTTGAGATGTAACACAAGTATATGAAACTATTTTGAAACTAACAATTTAAAATGGCACTTACTTATAGCACTTTGTAGTTTTGCTTTATTTTTGAAGAAATTTTACTTTCATGATTCTTCTTGTTCTTGGTTTGTACCCTCGGGGTTGAATGCACTTAATGTAAGTCGCTTTGGATAAAAGTGTCAGCTAAATGAAATGCAATGTAATATATGAAAAGAAAAACATCGGGGATGAATAATAAAGAACATGCATGTTTAATTATTTCGACTTCAAGGAAAGTTGCAGACTTTACTACAGGTCTGAATGCAGCTTTTACCAGAAGCTGAGACCAGGAATCACCAGGTTCCTGCAGTGATCTTATTAAAATCACAACCTTTATTCGTAAATCACAACCTTTATGACGACTGCACCGAGCACGAGTTCTTAAACTGAACAACCACAACAAACTAACACAACCCATAGACTTTAAAAAACTTCACAACTCCTCAACAAACCTCACGACACCTCTACAAATACTCACATATATTAAACTGATGAGCGAACGTGATCAATAGAAGATGCAGATTCTGTGAAGGAGGATTTGTGTAGTTTGAGATGTAACACAAGTATATGAAACTATTTTGAAACTAACAATTTAGTAGCACTTAAATTACTTATAGCACTTTGTAGTTTTGCTTTATTTTTTAAGAAATTTGACTTTCTTGATTCTTCTTGTTCTTGGTTTGTTCCCTCGGGGTTGAATGCACTTATTGTAAGTCTCTTAAATTAAATGAAATGTTATATATGAAAAGAGAAACATAAGGAATGAAGAATAAAGAACATGCATGTTTAATTATTTCGACTTCAAGGAAAGTTGCAGACTTTACTACAGGTCTGAAAGCAGCTTAAACCAGAAGCTGAGACCAGAATCACCAGGTTCCTGCAGTGATCATATTAAAATCACAACCTTTATGACGACTGCACCGAGCACGAGTTCTTAAACTACACAACCACAACAAACTAACACAACCCAGAGACTTTAAAAAGCTTCACAACTCCTCAACAAACCTCACGACACCACAACCGCCGTCTCACCGCCGCCCCTCTGACCCCGTCTGTCGGCCGCCCGCTGACCTCTGACCTCCAGCCGCAGACGGGAATCCGTCACCGCCTGCCGACCGCCGAGCTGCAGCGCGACCTTTGACCCCTGTCACCCTCCTCAGCCTCATTAGAGCGAGTGTCAGTGGGATGTGAAGGGGGGGGGGGCGTGTGTTCGGAGGGTTAGCGCCGATCCTCAGATCACAGAACTTTACAAGAAGCTCTCAATTAAATAAATGAAGAGGTCGGAGGTCGGAGGTCGGAGCGGCCTGGTCTCCACTCGCTTTGAAAACCCGTCAACGCTTCGTAAACACGTCAGTCGTCGGTCATGTGACTAACGAGATGATATCGATTTAAAGATCATTCACCTCATGTCACGTACGACTTAAACCAAAACCAAATAACTTTATTTATAATTCCACTTGAACAGTATCTATATGTTTGTTAATGTTTGTGTGTGTTTAGTTTGACTAACTGACACTAAACTCAGACACACACACAGACAAGTGGAGAAAGAACCTGTGCACACACACACACACACACACACACACACACACACACACACACACACCGCCAGCGACAATTAGGCTAATTAATTCATTTGTTGGGTTCGAGTTTCAATTTCATCCGTTTAAACTGGATAATGAACAAGCAGCTTTCAGGAGGGACCTCACTTTCCTTCTGATAGAATCACACAAATATAAACACAACTGTTTAGACCCCCCCACTTCCTGTTTACCTGACCGGGTTAATGAATTGCGATCGTTTGGGGAACGCACTAATCACCAAGTCCCGCCCACTCCCCCCTGCTTCTCATCAGCTATTGGACGACAGAGAGATTGACAGATCGTCCTGAACCTGTTGAGTCTCATTAGTGGAAGAAGATAACAAACTTATTTTGGATATTGTCACTTTTACAGCATTTCTTAAACTTGGTCCCTGCAGGTGATGAGTTATATTCATTTTAAATAGATTATATATCTGCAGAGTTTACCTTTTATATGGGTTCTATTGTTTTATATACAGTGGTGGCCAAAATTATTGGAACACCTGGCATATCTAAAAGGTTGTTTCTGTTGAATTGGCCATTAAAATACCCATTAAACGAATCAAATATCTACAAAGTCATCAATTATGCTCTATAAACCATAGAATAGAGTCATCATAAGGAGATTTAGGTCATTTTCTAGGCCTATATCTCTGTCAATGTCACACAATCATGTTTACACACATTCACTTTGCTTATGGGTGTCTTAGTCCACACATCGACTGTCTTCAAGAAGCTCAGAGCCTTTACAGCATTTCTCAAACTTGGTTCCTGCAGGTGATGTCAATATGAGTTATATTAATTTTAAATAGATTATATATCTGCAGAGTTTGCCTTTTATATGGGTTCTATTGTTTTATATACAGTGGTGGCCAAATTATTAGAACACTTGGCATATCTAAAAGGTTGTTTTTGTTGAATTGGCCATTAAAATACCCATTAAACGAATCAAATATCTACAAAGTCATCAATTATGCTCTATAAACCATAGAATAGAGTCATCATAAGGAGATTTAGGTCATTTTCTAGGCCTATATCTCTGTCAATGTCACACAATCATGTATACACACATTCACTTTGCTTATGGGTGTCTTAGTCCACACATCTACTGTCTTCAAGAAGCTCAGAGCCTTTACAGCATTTCTCAAACTTGGTTCCTGCAGGTGATGTCAATATGAGGTATATTCATTTTAAATAGATTATATATCTGCAGAGTTTACCCTTTATAATGGTTATATTGTTATATATACAGTGGTGGACACTTGGCATATCTAAGAGGTTTCAGTTGTTTTTGTTGAATTGGCCATTACAATACCCATTAAACGAATCAAATATCTACAAAGTCATCAATTATGCTCTATAAACCATAGAATAGAGCCTTCATAAGGAGATTTTGGTCATTTTCCTTACAAAAAACAAGCTAGGCCTATTTCAAAACTGAAAAGAATATGACATCTAGAATTACATTCCAGATTCCAGTGCAGCTAACAAAAACATATCCCTGGGTAATGAGACATTTAAAATAAAAACATACAATTTCCATAAATACGCCAATGTCAATGTCACACAATCATGTATACACACATTCACTCTGCTCAGACACAGTGTCTTAGTCCACACATCGAGTATTTGAGACACATCTTCCAGAAGCTCAGAGCCTGTGACACAGATAGAATCTATCCCATAATGCATCTCACCCGCTGGCGTCTTTGCTCAGCGGCTCCGCGGCAGGTTCACAGCCACAGAGCAAACTCCACAGGCTGCTGGAGCTGAAGGCAGCAGGAAGCCCCCCCCCCCTCCGCTGACCTCTCAGGGTCAGCCCGGAAAAGATCGGCCAAAAAAAAACCATCCCCGTCCCACAATCCTCCTGGGCGAGCGGGGGGGGTGGGGGGGTGGAAGCAGCGGGACGGAGAATAAGAGGAAGATGAAAGAGAGCCGAGGAAAAGCTGCTGGTTTCACCGCCTCATTACTGTGTGTGTGTGTGTGTGTGTGTGTGTGTGTGTGTGTGTCTGTGTGTGTGTGTGTGTGTGTGTGTGTGTGTGTGTGTGTGTGTGTGTGTGTGTGTCTGTGTGTGTGTAAGTGAGTGACAGGTACTCAGCTTGTTACCCAGCATGCTGTGGGGGTTAGTGAGGTCAGAGGTTGTGGGTGGCAACTTCCTGTGCATTAGCAGGAGGAAAAATAAAAAGGCCCTCATCAATCACCCAACACCTGGTCGCCGCGGGCAACGGTAACTAGGAGATAACCAGGACCACCTGCACCAGCGCCACGCCAGCAGCGCCACGGGGTTCGACCTCCGACCTCCGACCCCCGGAGAGGAAGACTTCACTTTAACCGGCTGAATTACAGTGAAACTCAGACGTCACCTGAGTCACGCTGAGTCACTGCAGCAGCTTCAGACGCCAGGAAGTGGGTGGAGCTTCAGGAAGTGGGTGGAGTCCTGGTACTGTACGACTGAACGTCTCTGTGGTTATGAAATCTGAGGTTTCAGAGTCATGGACGTTCAGTCACAGCAGGACGCTGACTCGACGCTTTGAGAGCTGAAGCGTCTCTGGTCTCTTCATTCTCATGTTTCACTTTTCTCATCTTCTATTTCTCTTGTTCCTGCTTTTATCACACAACCCTTTATTCTCTGCAGGGTTACATGCAGATTATCGATTGTGTTTTAATGCTGCAGTTAAAGTCTCTGAGAATCTGAAGCAGTGATGATTTACTTTGTGTTCACTTCACTTTTTGATCTGAAATTTGCATCTGATTTCTGAATAATGCGTCGGCTCCGCCAACGATATCACAAAGAAGAAATACGGCAGAAAGATGTTGAAATAATTGAACATGCTTCACACTTATAAGCATCAAAAGTGATATTGTGTTGATGTTAAAGACATATTGGATTGTCTGTTTTTCTTTCCTCTAGTGTATATTATATATTTTTTCCTTAAGTGGTAAATCGAGCGTCTCTCCTCCTCAGTGAAGCTCCTGAAACTCCTCGTCAGTCGCCGGGTGAAACCTCCGCATTATCATAATGTCATTTGGATTATAAACGTCTAGCAGATAATCTGACGTGCCCCCGAGCAAAGCCGGAACCAAACGTGTGTGTCAGCAGAAACAGTGTTGTGCGTTCAACACTGTCGTGAAACGCAAACGTTACAACTTCTTTCTTCGCTGACTCGTTAATCTCATCCCGACGAGAGGATCCTCACGGCCTGTTGACTCCAGTTTAAATCCATTAAACATGTCGGAGCAGTTTGAGGTGAACGTGCTCCTGGTAAGTGAAGAGGCCGACATTTCATAAAGCTGCTGATCAATCAGAGCAGATGGAGACTGGAGCTAAAACCAAGAGTTTGAGACAGAGGCTGACGAGAGGAGCTGCAGCGTCTGAGGAACGTGATGTTTTCTGAGCATGAAAACATTTAAAAGTCATAATATGAGCAGAATGTTTTTCCTTTTTGTACGAAGCAGATGTAAAACCACAGCCTCACTTCTCCTGTGAACTCGTTCCGTGCTTTGCTGAATCACACTGGAAAGGTGTGAGCTGAATTTAGAGAAGAAGTGGATTTTAAAGTCGAGCATCGCTTTTGTGTTCTGAGTGAAATATGATTTTTCTGTGCTTGGATAAGAAAAGGTTTGTGTAGCCAGACAACAAGAGGCTGGAGACTGATCATTTATTTGTGACAGCTTCACACACACAAACACACACACACACACTCATACACAATCCCACACAAGCCGCTCAATCAACAACATCCACGGTTCAATCATTCAATCAGATCCTGTTCAGACTCACCAGCTCTGACCTGCTGCTCGGTGTGTGTGTCGGTTGGAAACAAGATTATCGACCAACAACTGTAACACACACACACACTTCCCTCCCCTCCATTAGTCTGTCGATGATGTGCTATCTCCTCATCCAAACGCCCACACACACTCACACACACACACACACTCACACACACTCATCACGGATGGATAACTGTTCCAGGCCAATCAATATTCAGATTCCCCTCGAGCCTCCAGAACACGTGTCGCTCATGAAGTGTGTGTGTCTGTGTGTGTGTCTGTGTGTGTCTACGTGTGTGTGAGTGATGTGTGCTCAGTAACCCAGAAACTCTGGTCCAGAGTGTGTGTCCTGGTTTACATGTTAACCCAGTTGTTCCTGGTGATCACAGATCGATAGCAGCAGCAGGTTGCGGGTTCGATTCCTCTGGAAACACAAATTTTAAAAAATAACTCTGTTCTTCAGCCGCCATTTTGAAATCACCATTTAGAGCTTCTGGTTTCATTTTTCAAAAGTAATAGTTTAGACTGTAACTACTGATTATTTTTTCTCCAATTGATCAGTTGTTGTTTTATATAAAATGTATGAGAATAGTTTCTGTGCTGAAAGCGACATTGAGATGATAAATAACTTTTAACTTTCAGAATCGTTTCTGTTACTCTGACCTTAGAGGGGTGTGTTATATGAAAGTGACGTGGGTCAGGATCAACACCATCTGTCACAACACACACACACACACACACACACACACACACACACAGACACACACACCTACTTCCAATCAACCTGACAACACTGACACGAGTCACATCCGTCTGTCCGTGACGACACTGTGGGGAACTTCACACAAACTACAAATCAACACACAAAATCATAACTTCCTGTCACTCCCCCAGTAATTCAAAGGTATTCGGGTCAAATCAATAATTAAATCTATTAATTACAGAGTTTCCCTCTGGAACTTCGTGCTCAGCCACACAGATTGTGATGGATTTCAACTTATGATCAATAAAGTTAGTGGATGGTGAACAGTACAAACATGTGGAATTTGATGCAAAATAACCTTTTTCTCAGTTGTATTTATTATTAAATATATTAATAAATATGTTGTTGTTTCAGTTTGTTACTGTTACTTTATAAAGTGTAATAACTGCTCTTAAAGATTAAACTGTGACATGTGTTAAACTTATGGTCTTGTGTGTTTGTTCGTTGTTTCTCTTTGGTAACCGGTGGTAACTAATTGGTTGCTATGGCGTTAGTAAGTGGTTGCTATGGTGTTCTGGGTATTTCCAGGTGGTTATTAGGTAATAACCCCCGGAAAGGACATCTCTAAAGGTTTATTGGCCTGTTCTCATTTTATTGCTCCTGTTAAATGTTGAATTATATCTTTTGTACGTCTTATATTTCACCATAAAGCCTCAAATGCCATTTCTAAATGTCCAAACCTTCCCCACACTTGCACGACTCCCGAGGAAACGCTGAGTGTTGATATTTTCATGGCCTTGATATCTAATTGAAATAAGTAAGGTCTAAAAATACTGCAGTGATCTTATCAAATATTCACCATGTTGTGTAGTTGTTAACTTTTTTCCAGTTTACCTCTGAAACCCCAACACAACGTCTGACCTCAGTATCCTCATTTGGCTCTGCATGAAAAACTGTTAATTATCATATAACATCGTCCAAAACACGTCCCGACTGTGGAGCTGAGCTGCGGTTTTACGACTTCATGACTTCATGACCCGAGCTCTCAGCCACGCAGCTGTCCTTCCTCCAGGCAAATATTAGCCTTGTAAATGTGAGTGGTCACCGGGCAGAGCACTAACTCTCCACCGGGCGCCGGGCGAGCGGCTGGTGACGTAGGAGACGGAAAGAGGGAAAAGGACAGAAAAGAGGTGAAGGAAACAGGAAGCTCACAGCGGCACGATGTCACACACACACACACACACACACACACACACACATAGACACACACTCCCATCAGACTCGACAAATCGATGGTGGCGTTTGCTGAAAGTGCGACGGAGTTTACTCAGAGTGACACTGATCAATTCTCAGTTTACTCTGGAGTTTAGAAGTTCTTACTGACGAGTGATTATCAAAGAGCACGATTAAATATTAGAACCTGATACATCTTAATAAATCTGTTTTGACCCGATTAACATGGTTTCTAAAGTCGGCTTTAACGGCAAGTTCCTCAAATGTTGTCATATTTGTATGTAAATATATCAATGTATAGAAACTACACCGGTTGGCAGATGAACACAACAGCACTGTGGCAACTTTCCTCTTCAGCTATTTGGATTCAAATCCAGCTCCAATAAACACTTTTCATGTCCGACCTTCCACATTTGCCTATTTAAATGAAAGATATTTTCTAACACACTTGTTAATCATTTGCAGAAGCAGAGTTTCATGTTCTTCACACGCTGCTCAGGTGCTTTTACTGCGAGTCACATTACGTTTTTTATGGGGAGAAAATGAGGAAATTAGTTTCTGCTAATTCTCGTCTTTCTGAGCGTCACAGAACAACACAACCAGCAGCGTCTCCTGACACAAACAATGACCGCACATCCACACACACAACAACCCAGGCTGCATTTCAAATATTTGATCAGTAGTCGGGGACACGTTGGTCCTGTCAGCGTCGCTTTCAGTCAACAGGAACTGTGGTGGCCTTATTTGGAACCACCACTTACACATTTCACTCCTGGAACGCTGTCTGACTCACAATGGATGCTACTGGTGCCTACATTACCCACAATGCAACAAGCTCATCAGCAGTTCGAGCAAACATTGGGGTTTCGCAGCTAACGTAGCGTAAGGAGTTCGTTTTTGAAGTCTTTAAAACAAAGATTTTTAATAAAGATGGACGACACGACGGCTCCCAAAAGTGAAGCCAAAGCATCTCAATCAGCATTCGTGTTTTGGGTATTTTGGATTCATTTCTCGATAGCGTCTGGAAGTGGAGACGTGTCGTCCATCTTTATTTCCCGTCTGTACGTTTGACTCGAGCTTCATCACAATAAACCGTCTTCACGCGGCTCAGTTTGACCACAAAGTTTGACACAACTTTTTGAATTATTTCTGACTATATTGGTTGTTTTTTCCAAGCTGACACAAAACAGATATAAAACTTTGATAACACACAAAAGCAGCCGGGTGGACTCCGGGTGCATGATGTCTCAGCATTTAGAAAATTCATGTTTTATAAATTGCAGACACAACAGAACTGGCTGCCAGAACCAGATCAAACCAGAACCACAGCCAGAAAAGATTTTTCACATTCCAGACTTTCTCATTTGAAAAAGCTCCAGTGTTTCCACGGATCCACAACATCGCACCTCATCGCCAGGCCGGAGGTCGAAGGTCAGGGGTCACAGCCTTCAGACAAAAGAAGAACAAACATTCCTGAAACCCTGAGAGTGACGATGACGAGGGAGGAGAGGAAGAGCGGAGAACCGAGTGTGTCGCCCTGAAACCAGAGCTCATCTAAAGTTAATCAGACACGCTGCTTACTTCTAACTTATTTAAATCTGCTGTTCCTCTTCCTCTCCAGGCTTCCTCTCTTCTGTGAGACCACAGAGTGATGCAACAGCAGCTCCATCACCGATATGACACCATCACTGATATCTCCATGACAACATCCCCGATACCTCCATGACAACTTCACCGATATCTCCATGACAACATCACCGATTCCTCCATGAAAACATCACCGATATCTCCATGACAACATCACCGATACCTCCACGACAACATCACCGCTATCTCCATGACAACATCACCGATATGACAACATCACCGATACGTCCATGACAACATCACCGCTATCTCCATGACAACATCACCGATATCTCCATGACAACATCACCGATATCTCCATGACAACATCACCGATACGTCCATGACAACATCACCGATTCCTACATGACAACATCACCGATATGACACCATCACTGATTCCTCCATGACAACATCACCGATATGACAACATCACCGATACGTCCATGACAACATCACCGCTATCTCCATGACAACATCACCGATATCTCCATGACAACATCACCGATATCTCCATGACAACATCACCGATACGTCCATGACAACATCACCGATTCCTACATGACAACATCACCGATATGACACCATCACTGATTCCTCCATGACAACATCACCGATATCTCCATGACAACATCACCGATTCCTCCATGACAACATCACCGATATGACAACATCACCGATTCCTCCATGACAACATCACCGATTCCTCCTTGACAACATCACCGATTCCTCCTTGACAACATCACCGATTCCTCCATGACAACATCACCGATATCTCCATGACAACATCACCGATACCCCCATGACAACATCACCGATACCTCCATGACAACATCACCGATATCTCCATGACAACATCACCGATTCCTCCATGACAACATCACCGATATCTCCATGACAACATCACCGATACCTCCATGACAACATCACCGATATCTCCATGACAACATCACCGATTCCTCCATGACAACATCACCGATATCTCCATGACAACATCACCGATACCTCCATGACAACATCACCGATACCTCCATGACAACATCACCGATACCTCCATGACAACATCACCGATACCTCCATGACAACATCACCGATATCTCCATGACAACATCACCGATACCTCCACGACAACATCACCGATTCCTCCATGAAACCGACCGAAGAATTACACAAGTCAAAGAATCCTGAGGACAACAGCCTGACTGCAGAGATTTCAATAGAGAAGTTTGACTCATTGTTCATATCGTTGTTTAGAAATCATTTTCAATAAATAAACACTTTACGCATTAGTCAATAAATCAGTTTCTCTGTAAAATCCCAATAAATAACACAGGAACTCAATTAAATCCAGTGTTACAGAAACCATGAGACATAAAGAGAAAGAGATTGATTAACTCTGTCAATGAGCTTATGTTTTATCAGCCTTTTGTTTGATTTCCATGGAAGTTGGTGGAAGGCCAGACGAGGAGGAAACCATTAACTGCTGGAGTGGATCCAGGAGAGTGGGCAGATTGTTTCCTTGTTTCTTTACTTTACTTTGTACTCTTTACTTTCTATAACATAACAAGATAGGAGCACCGGTCTTGGGAGAGGTGCCTGTCCAGTATTGACTTTATGATTATCATAATGTCACAACTAAATGTGATGTAAGTGAACTCTTACTGTATATATTGTTGTTTTATGTCCGATTGTTGTTTTATGTCCAATGCATCAACCACACATAGGCAATTTCCTGTATGTGTTTAAATATACTTGGCAATTAAAATAATTCTGATTCTGATGCTGATTCTAAGGTTTAATAACTGCACCATTCATTAGAATATCAAAACTAATTCTAGGCCATTTTATTCGAAGGGTGCTTATATGTAAATATATTTAAAACCGAATTATCAGAAACAATCAAAATTCAAAAGAGGTCAATGCAAAGTGCAGAGGTCAAAGGTCAAACCAAGGAGGCATCTTCATGACCTCAAACTGAAGTCAGGAGCCGTCAGTAAAACACAGCAGCAGCAAGTCAGGGTTCAGATGATGACAAGAAATAATGAGATGACTACACTCTGTACACTTTACCTCTAATGTAAACACGCAAGACACAAGACACGCACAAACACACACAGACACAACACACACACGCAGACACACACATGACCCACTCACCCGCCTGAGTAGCAGTGGAGGCAGTTAAATGTTCCTCTGAGGCGTTTAGGGACTTTCTGCCTCTTCCAGCTGTCAGAACCAAAACTGAATGATGGACGATGATTGGCTGTGGCTGCCAAGCGTGCATGTGTACACACACACACACGCTCACACACACGCACACGCACACACACACACACACACACTTTCCTGGAGCTGCTGGTGAAATATTCAGTGCTGCACTCAGTAAAGGCAGCTCATCTGCCTCAAGACATTTACACCTCATTTTGCCAATTTAGTGTGGCATCCCTCCTCTAGCTCTACACACACACAGACAGACACACACACACACACACACACACACACACACACACACAGAGCGTAAAGCTAACTAATTCAAGCCTCAGTGTACTTCTACATTAAACCCACTCAGTAGTTCTCTAAGGCAGCACTCATAGCAAAGCTAATCGCAAAGCTGAAATACACACACTCTCGATCACACACACACACACACACACACACACACACACACACACTTACGCTACTGAACTAACTGAACATAACTCATATTAACCAAGATATTAAACTGTTATTTTTAACACATGAATTAAGATGTGAAGAGGAAACAAAAATGAAATGAAAAACAACAACATGATGGATGAAATGAAAGATGCTTTATTTTCTGCTTGTTACAGTTCTATGTTTCTGTTTGACTGTAAGTGAAACTAAAATGTAAATTAAAAAAATGTAAATATCAATCTGATGATGATTATTAAACCACCACACGTTGCCTCAGCTGCGAGCTTGACAGGGAGCCACATGATTAAAGAGACACTTAACCTTTATGAGCGGTTTCATAACGTAGATATGAACGTGGACAGACGTGGGAGTGAAGAGGCCGGAGAGCAGGACGGATGAAAGATGATCTCAGGGAAACGCAGGAAATTCAACCGACCCGGAGAAATCAGATCCTCGGGTGTCACAGCCTGTGCTGCCTCCATTTCAATGATATCTCTTCTTCTGTGTCTGTTTCCTGCAAGTCGCCCGTCGCTGTAGCTCCAAAACGCAAACAGTGATTAAACTATATTTTGACAAAACCCATTATAATGTAAAAACAGGAATCTGCATACGTCCTTCGATTCACCTTAAATTTGACTTTTAATGTGTTTGTTTTATTTTAGCATTTTTAAAAAAATCTGCATAAAGAGCAAAGTCACACGGGGAATAAATCTCCACTTCCTCCCAGATACTGGAGTGTTTGATTTGTCTTTCTGTCAAACTTCAGTCGTCCGTGAACGTGTTAATCAATCAGTTCCTTTCAGGGAGTTTAACAGCGAGAGGAGTGAGAGAGACTCAGAGTTCAGGCTTTAAAACGGTTCAGATGTTCAAGTTCTAGGAGAAGTTCTCACGTCACTCTGACCTGAAGCAGAAACTCGTCTCATCGGAGAACATGTGACCAGAGATGTTTGACCTTTCTCCTCGACACCGGACTGAAACGAGACCTGAACCCGTTTTAATAATAAATTAATTAATTAATTAATAAATCTCCACTTCCTCCCAGATACTGGAGCGTTTGATTTGTCTTTCTGTCAAACTTCAGTCGTCCGTGAACGTGTTAATCAATCAGTTCCTTTCAGGGAGTTTAACAGCGAGAGGAGTGAGAGAGACTCAGAGTTCAGTCTTTAAAACGGTTCAGATGTTTCATTGACAGAGTTTTCGAGTCTGATCTCATGTACAGCTGACTTCTCCTGCAGTGACTGTAACTGCTAGTTGACTTTGCCATAGTATTTTATTGACGAATTGTTTTATACCTTGTATTACTGTGTATATATATATATGCATATTTATTTCATTCCTATTTATTCAATGTATTCACTTTTGATGTATCAACTTTTTTATTGTACCCTGGCACCATTGAAAATGAGGGTCTTATCCCTCAATGTGTCTTCCGAGGCTTGAATAAATAAATATTCAATCAATGTTCAAGTTCCTGGAGAAGTTCTCACGTCACTCTGACCTGAAGCAGGAACTCGTCTCATCGGAGAACATGTGACCAGAGATGTTTGACCTTTCTCCTCGATTACCGGACGGAAACGAGACCTGAACCCGTTTCATCGACTGAACACAAGCAGGACTTAGTGATTTCAGGCAGACAAACGCACACGCTGTGCCGATCGGGCAGCCGGCGCACACGGCGGATCCGTCAGACCAAACTACCCAGCAGCCCCGGCGGCGGCACGCTGACTCGCCATGTGTTTATTTATTAGTTTGCCGGGGAATGCTCCATTGGCTGCTCGGCCACCCGCGACATCACATAAGGAGCCGGCGGGCGCACCGAACGGGCACCGGGGGGGGGGGGGGGGGGAGGGGGGAAACGGGGAAGGAGATGAGTCCGGAGAGGTTCACACACACACACACACACACACACACACACACACACACACACACACACACACACAGAGTTGTCACAGAAACACACGGCTTCACAGCATGACCCCAGGCGGTATGCAAAGTGTAATGCAAACACTGGTAAAGTGTGTGTGTGTCTCTGTTTGTGTGTCTTTGTGTGTCTCCTGCCTGCCTGAACACGTATCGACTCCCAACAGAAAGACGGACTCCTTTCGGCCCAACCCCCTCCTCTCGCTATCACGCCTGTCAGCGTTACCGTGGCGACGCTGACAGGCGGCAGGGAGCGACAGGTTAAGTGGTGTTTGAGTTTTCCAGCTCGGCTTCCAGGTGTGTCGTCAGTCCATTCATCTCCCTGTTGTCACCTATTGTGTTTTCTCCATCATATTAGCTGTTTTCAGGGTAGTGACAGCGGGTGAGGCCACGAAATAACACACACAGACACACACAGACACACACACACACACACTCACACACTCACTCAAAGCAGCGTCTTAGAACCTTCAAATCTTATTAACAGACCTTCAGAGCGACGGCTGTGGATTAAACACGGATCAGGATTCAGCTGCTCGGCCTCTTCCTGCTCGGATCATTCTGGAAGCAGATTCCATTGAGATCGTGTGTTTGTGTGTTTGTGTGTTTTATGTGTGTGTGTGATTGTGTGTTTGTGTGTTGTGTGTTGTGTGTGTGTTTGTGTGTTTGCTGTGGACTTTCTCTGACGCCATTAGGGACTTTTAAAACAGAATTACTAAACCACATGATGGAACCGTTTGTAAAACCACTGATTCTGTTTTCATTTTTACTTTTTCTAATAAAATTACCGCTGAATCTCTTTTATTTAACCGAATGAAATGCTTTAATTTCGTAAAAATATTATGAAATTTCTTTTTTTTAGGTTTCTTATGACATTAGGTCTGAAACAAATCAATATTTTCATTACAGATACATTTTAATTCATGTTGTCAACTACTCATTAGTCATTTTGTTTGAAAATTGTTCACCTCAGTTTCGTGTGACACATTTCTTTTTCATGTTTGTGACTCATCACTTTATATTCATAAAAGAAGAGAAAGAGCTATGAACTTTTTCCATTTCTAACCAAACAACCTAATATATGTAATAAACTGCTTATTAAACACGCTGACTTCTAACCAAGCTGCTAACTGAAGACACCCCGTTTGAAAACTGTTAAAACTTCTCATTTGAGGATATTTAAAATGTATTTTGCATGTCCATTAAACATATCTTAATATATGATTTAAAAAATTGGTGAAATTTGGAAATATTTTTGATTGAAAAATATGAATTTTCTGTCAATGAGCGTTTTTTGTTTTCTCTGCATTTTAGTTCTGCTTCAGAAATAATCCTCATCCACACTAACACACGTCACATGACCATTCACATGGTCATGTGATGTAAACAGGAAGCAGATTGAGGAGGAGAACGTGTCTGTTCGTTCAGACTAAAACTCAACTTTTTAAAAATATAATTTAATAATCAAACAGGAAGAAGTAGTGTGTGTGTGTGAGTCAGGAACTACTTCCAGAGGCGGATTAATCCACATTTAGAGCTGTAGTGAGGATTTAGATCAGCAGCGCAAGTGCGTGTGGAACCGAGTCAAAATAACCAGCAGCGTGTGTGTGTCTGTGTGTGTGTGTGTGTGTGTGTGTGTGTGTGTGTGTGTGAGTGAGTTCATGGTGATGCACATGTGACGCAGTGGAACAGCGGGTCCGCCGAGGACCACAGCCTCATGGCTCCATCGCTGTGTAATTGCGGGCAGTCCACTCATTGCCGTTTTCTTTTAAACTAACAATTAACGTAATGAATCATCAACAACGCAGTGAGAAGATCGTCCTGTTGGTTTTCTGTAACTCTCAGATCGATTCTGATGATCAGAGACTCTGGAGAAGTTGTTTGTCGGTGCTTCAGCTGCTCGGAGCTGTCGGAGAGCGTCGGAGCAGATCAACTCTCGGTCTGTGGAGAAACCGACATGAAGCAGCCGAGCCGCTCGTCGGGTTCTGACAAGCGGCTGAAGAGCGGAGATGAGCGGCGCTGTCCGACTAACGCCGACGCAGAACAGATTTGTTATTTTCTGTTTCTAAGCTTCTGCAGCGGCTTTAACAGGATTCACTCAAACCTTCAGGGAAATTTTCATCCCCGGGAAAAAAAAAATGTTTAAAAAGGAGGGGAAGCGAAAGAAAAAAGGAAGAAATACTTGCAGATGTGGAAAGTCTGACCTCAATCCTCTAATTTAACCTCAGGAGATTAGGACAAACCACTAATCCAAGCAGAGAGAGGGAGAGAGCAGGGCGGGCGGGCGGGGGGGCCAGAGCCTGGTTTCTGATGTATTATCATGTATTTTTGTGTTATTTGTATTAAAGTATATTGTTCTCAATGATCAAATCTCTTGTTTGTACCAATAAAACAGATTGAAGTGAAATTAAAATCAAGAAAAGATGAAATGAAAGATGACAAGTTGAGGTCAGCCAGAGGATTAGAGCGCAAGAGGGAGAGAGAAACAGCTGCTCACTCACACACACACACTCAGACACACACAAACACACACACACACACAGACACACACACTCACTCACACACACACAGACACGCACACTCACTCACACACTCACACACACACACACAGACACGCACAGTGCTGCATTTGAGGACTCGACTGAAGCCTCCTTAAACCCCTGAACGAAGATCTGAACTCACTGATGCTTCACATCAAACATTTATAGAAATAAAAAATGTGAAATAAATACACTGATTCAAAGGATGGGAAAAAGTCCTCAGATTCACTCATGATGATGATGATGATGATGATGATTATGATGATGATATATGTGACACAAAGTTGAACTCCTTATTTGACCAAGTCGTTCTCAGTGTTTCAACAAGTACTTCAATATTCAGCGTAGTAAAAGTCCTTAATTTAAACTTTTACCCAACCAGAAGTAGAAAAGTACCAGAGTACTACTAATACTTATTGTGAAAAATTAATATTTCATAATAATTAATCAATCCATCTTTTATGTTAACCATGTTTATACCTCATTCACATCTACAGTCAATTTAGAGTTTCCAATTAACCTAAAGCCCGTTAAACAAGGCTGAACCAGGAATCAAACCACAAACTGTGATTTGATTATTATTTAGTATTTACAGTTAAAACAAAGTTATATTATTTTTGAAACTGTGTTGGTAAACTTAACAGTCGAGACAAGACCCATAACACATCCACTGAGGAACTGCTGACGGCAGAGGAGCAGAAACCTGGAGGATGAGGAGCAGGAGAAGATGAAGAGCGTTGAGCAGGAGGATGAGGATGAGGAGCAGGAGAAGATGAAGAGTGTTGAGCAGGAGGATGAGGATGAAGAGCAGGAGAAGATGAAGAGCGTTGAGCAGGAGGATGAGGATGAGGAGCAGGAGGAGATGAAGAATGTGAACAGCAGGATGAGGATGAGGATGAGGAGCAGGAGAAGAGGAAGAGCGTTGAGCAGGAGGATGAGGATGAGGATGAGGAGCAGGAGAAGATGAAGAGCGTTGAGCAGGAGGATGAGGATGAGGAGCAGGAGAAGATGAAGAGCGTTGAACAGCAGGATGAGGATGAGGATGAGGAGCAGGAGAAGATGAAGAGCGTTGAACAGCAGGATGAGGATGAGGATGAGGAGCAGGAGAAGATGAATATAGTTGAGCAGGAGGATGAGGATGAGGAGCAAGAGAAGATGAAGAGCGTTGAGCAGGAGGATGAGGAGCAGGAGAAGAGGAAGAGCGTTGAGCAGGAGGATGAGGATGAGGATGAGGAGCAGGAGAAGAGGAAGAGCGTTGAGCAGGAGGATGAGGAGCAGGAGAAGATGAAGAGCGTTGAGCAGGAGGATGAGGATGAGGAGAAGATGAAGAGTGTTGAGCAGGAGGATGAGGATGAGGATGAGGATGAGGATGAGGATGAGGATGAGGATGAGGAGCAGGAGAAGATGAAGAGCGTTGAGCAGGAGGATGAGGAGCAGGAGAAGATGAAGAGCGTTGAGCAGGAGGATGAGGATGAGGAGAAGATGAAGAGTGTTGAGCAGGAGGATGAGGAGCAGGAGAAGATGAAGAGCGTTGAGCAGGAGGATGAGGATGAGGAGAAGATGAAGAGTGTTGAGCAGGAGGATGAGGAGCAGGAGAAGAGGAAGAGCGTTGAGCAGGAGGATGAGGATGAGGATGGGGATGAGGAGCAGGAGAAGATGAAGAGCGTTGAGCAGGAGGATGAGGAGCAGGAGAAGATGAAGAGCGTTGAGCAGGAGGATGAGGATGAGGAGCAGGAGAAGATGAAGAGCGTTGAGCAGGAGGATGAGGAATGTGGAGGAGATAAACGCAGCCAGGCGATGAGAGAGAGAGATAAAGAGAGAGAGGAGGAGAGATAAAGAGAGAGAGGAGGAGACGAGTGTTTCTCGTCCGAACCGACACGGAGAGAAAACTCCTCGTAAAGAACGACTCTTCCTCTTATCTCGTCTCCACAGTCTGAGCACAGGAAGCAGAGGAGCTTCAAGGTGAGGAACGAGGCGGCCATACTAAACACTAACCAGGGAGGAAGAGGAGAGGAAGAGGAGAGGAGGAGGAGAGGAAGAGGAGAGGAGGAGGAGAGGAGGACGGAGAGGAGAGGAGGAAGGAGAGGAGGAGGGAGAGGAAGAGGAGAGGAAGTGGAGAGGAGGAAGGAGAGGAGGAAGGAGAGGAGGAAGGAGAAGGGAAGAGGAGAGGAAGAGGAGAGGAGGAAGGAGAGGAGGAAGGAGAGGAAGAGGAGAGGAAGAGGAGAGGAAGAGGAGAGGAGGAGGAGAGGAAGAGGGGAGGAGGAGGAGAGGAGAGGAAGAGGAGAGGAAGAGGAGAGGAGGAAGGAGAGGAAGAGGAGAGGAAGTGGAGAGGAGGAGGAGAGGAAGAGGAGAGGAAGAGGAGAGGAAGAGGAGAGGAAGAGGAGAGGAAGAGGAGAGGAGGAAGGAGAAGAACGCGAGGAAGAGCAAAGAGAGGAAGGAGGGAAAAGAAAAAGTACAGGAAGGAAGGAAGTAGAGGAAGGAAACAGGTGAGAAGGAGAGGAGGAGGAAGAAGGGAAGCAAAAAGTAAAAGAAAGAGAAGGAATGATGGAATGAAGGATGTGAGGAGAGAAGACAGCCCCCCCCCCAACACACACACACACACACACTCACTCTGAGCTCAGCTGACCGACACGTCATTTTCTGCCTCAGCGCTGAAGCAGTTAACACACACACACAGACACACACACACACACACACACACACACACACACTTCTGCCAGTCATAAACTCCCTGGACCCTGCAGGGCAGAGAGTGACGAGGGCAGAGGGCGTCCCAGTCTCTGTGTGCGTGTCTTTTACTGTGTGTAATG
>NC_083645.1:27622383-27649883 GCF_963576545.1 Limanda limanda | reverse complement strand
CACAATCACATCTGGGCCTTTAGAAGGAGGAGAAAGTGAAAATGTTGAATCCTACAGAAACACAAAGATCTGCTCACGACCTCCTGGTTTACTACACAACTATTGTGAGTAAATTACCAAGTTCAGTTCAATTTCTCTGTTTATCTTTATTCATGTTTAAGTCTAGCGGAGAAAATCTCTTTTAAACGTGAGTGAGACGATGGAGAGTTTACGGCTGAACTGAGGCTAAACACAAACATCTGCACGTTCAAACACTCTGAACGACACGTTAATGTTTGATAATTAGCTTCAGCATCATTTGCTAATTAGCACTAAACGCAAAGTGCAGCTGAGGTCGATGGGAACAACGTTAATTTTGCTGTTATTTGGTCGTAAAATCCGAAATATCTGACAAATTTACATTTTTGACTAAACGGTGAAGATGCATGAAAAGTCTGGATGGAGGTTTCATCAGAAGAACGAGTGTGATGGTCGACCATCTGTTGTCCTGGAAACATCATGTTGAGTGTCTGTGTGTGTCTGCAAAAAATCTAAATTTTATTTTCTATTCTATTTGGAGCGAGTCAACAAATTATTTAATTTCTTACTTACTTACTTTACTGACAATAGAATCATAATTCATGGTCCAAGAGTTTATCCACAACTTTAAAGTCATAACGATGTTGGTAGAACAGCTGTGTGTGAAACTCAGGATTCAATTAATTAATTAAGTCTGGTTGATAACGTCGTCTCCTCAGGATTCCACGACTCTTTGGTTCATCGGTCGATCCTGAAATTAAATATGGGATTTAATCCCAGATTTTAGTAGATTCCAGGATATAATCCAGCTGTTGTTGATGCAGTGAAGTTACGTGTTTGTAACTTTACTTTGACCTAATTATTGAATTCTACGTAGCTGCTGCGGCCGAGTCTTTCCTCAGGAGAAGGAAAAGGATTATTTGGGGTTGACCCGATTTCACGAATCATAAATGCAGGTGAAGTTCTTGAGTTCAGTGAAAAGTTCTCAAGCTTCACAACAGACATCCTGACGAGCAGAGGAACTCTGAGATCTGCTTCCCAGCGTCCTGACCTCGTTCGCTGTGAAAAAACCTGGAAGTGAAACTTCAAACGAGGGAATTTCCATCTTGAATGCAGCTGTTTTTAAAAATAGCAGATTCAGTTTAAAGATCAGGTCTTTATTTAAAATCTGACTGCAGCTGCAGAAACATTCTGTCGTCAGGACGTGTCTCGCTGAAGCTCAAATGCTTCAGTTTCCCTCGGGGAGCAGAAGCCACTTGTTGGCTAACGGCCGCCATGACAGTGTGTTTCCCTGACAACAGGAAGTTGTGTGTCTGTCAATGTGCAGGTGAACGTGCTATTGATTCAAATCACCTGTTTTAAATCAGTGATCAAGTAATGAACTGAAACTGCTGCCGAGCAAAGTGATGAGAGTTTAATGTGAACATTAACACGTCCAGTGAAATGGAAAAACTCTCCTGGGAGCTGTTACTGCTTTAGAGAAGGTTTTATAAACCTGCTCAATAACTGTGAATTAATTATTAACCATTGAAAGTCAACAAGTTTCTTCTCATGTGTTCATAAACGCACCAGGAAACAGGATCAGTTCTCTGAAGGATGTTGGAGTTACAGACATGGAGATGAGATGTTTTAATACTGTGGTAAGATACTTTACTTAATCAACTTTATATAAGTACTTAAAGATTTATTTTACAATATTTGTATTCAAACAATTCTTTATTTAACAGTATTAACAGTTATTTATTACACTTTTTAAACTTAATAATAACAATACATTTATTTACTTTAATTGACTTTAACTTTATACAATTTTTTAGATCTTTATTTTTACAGTATTATATTTAACTTTATAACTTAATTATAGTGTTGCTTGAATTAAAATAGTTAAACTTTGATATAACAGGGTTTTTCTAAAGGTTCAATGCTTTCTTTAAGTATATTTATCTTTATCATGTAACAGTTGTTAACAGCTTGAATATTAACTTAATGATTTAGGTGAAGATGCAGATGAGAAGGAACCTGAAGAGCACATCTGGATGAGGAGCCTCCGACGTGGAGACAGAAGAATATTCACAACCTGTTGCAGATGTTTACACTTTCTCCCCAAAGCTCGTTCGTCAACATCAGCATCGATGTCGGCTCGAGTCCAAGAGTCCGACCTTAAAACTCTTAAAGAACATGAACGTCCCAAAATGTCTTGAACCACCAGACTCTGAAAGTGACCTTTATCTGATTGTTTACATGGAAATATGAAAATCAGCCTGTTAGCATCCAGCCAAAGAGAGACAGTTTGTTAGATGTGTCAGGGCTTACACACACACACACACACACAGACACACACAGACACACACACACACAGACACACACACAGACACACACTCACACAGACACACACACACACACAGACACACACACAGACACACACTTCTTCATTTAAAGGGCAGAGCTCTCCATAGAAGGAGGGATTGTGCTGGATTGTAGGGGGGGTGGGGGGAGGGTTGGTCAGTTCTATGAGTTAGCACACACACACTCACACACACTCACACACACACACACACACACACACACACACACACACACACACACACACAGGTCTTTGTGTTACCATAGAGACAGCGGAGTTGGTCCACGTAAAAGCACAAAGTGCGTTACTGGACTGTTAATGTGGATTCCAGACAGGGCGGTGGGGGGGGGGGGGGGGGGGGCAGGCTGTGACCTCATTAACCTTTGACCTCTTTACCCTCGCCTGCTAATAACTCTTCCTGAGTGATATTTAACCTTTGACCCTGGCAGGTTCGGCACCTGTTGTTGTCTCATTGCAGGTTCAAAGTCCATGGCTGTATCTGTGTGTGTGTGTCTGTGTGTGTGTATGTGTGTGTCTGTGTGTGTGTGTGTGTGTCTGTGTGTGTGTCTGTGTGTGTGTGTATGTGTGTGTCTGTGTGTGTGTGTGTCTGTGTGTGTGTGTGTCTGTGTGTGTGTGTGTCTGTGTGTGTGTATGTGTGTGTCTGTGTGTCTGTTTGTGTGTGTGTATGTGTGTGTGTGTCTGTGTGTGTGTGTGTGTGTGTGTGTCTGTGTGTACACAGGCCACATGCCAACAGGTAGGCAGCGCTGTGGATTTAGTCACAGACTCAGGTGATGCGTTCACTGGTCGTTGGATTCCTCAGCTCCCGTCTCCTGCTGCTGTCACTGCGTCACTGAACAATCCGAGCACGTTGGTTTATAAAACTAATTCACTGTAAGAATTCATCTTTCTGATCAATTTCAATGTTCCATGAAAAGTGCATGTTGATAAAATGAGTTTATGAACTCGTGCATCGGAGACGATGATTCGTCCATCGACAGATTCAAGTTCATCTGTATAAAGTCACATGTTTGATCCTGGAAACTTTCATGTATATTTCTTTGTGACACTAAACTTCACATGATCTGTTAATCAGTGTCTGTTTCTAAATAATAAATATATTAACCTTTGTTTTTACCAACGTCTGTGAGGATGACAGATTCTTTAATTGATTATTGATTTTAATGTATAATGATGTTAATGTTTTCTAACTTCTGTAACTAAAGTGTCTTGTTGCTTTGACTCATGTGTTGTGATTTGAATTCAAACTGGTCGCTGGTTAAAGTACGACTTCACCTTTGTTGACTCACTAAACACACAGCAGCAGTCTGGCTCCTCCCCTCCACCCCCCCGAGGGTCACGGTACAATAACGGCTGCAGGTTCAGTCATTTGAAAAAAAACAATTCTGTTCTGCCCTCTTCTGAATCGATCTCTCCAGAGCATTTGTGATCATAAAATCCCCCCCCCCCTTCGAGATGAGGTCACGCTCGAGTGGCTCCTCCCTCAGACGTCGCTGATGGCGTCTGGACGTCAGAGACACTTTGCTCACGGGCGTCGGCCTCGTGTCTGAGGCAGTTTTACATAAATTACATAATCAATACGTCAGTGTTTGTTTCTTTGCTGATGACACTGTTCTTTATGCCTCAGGCTCCGCTTGTCTTCAGTCCGACTTTAATGATTTTCAATTATCACCTTTTAATCGCAGACGAGTTCTAAGACTGAAAAGTTCTCTGAACTCTGCTGCAACAAATGTCTTTTTTCACAAGCTTTAATCAGGATGTGTTGACAGAGTAGACCTCTATTTTATTTGATTTATTGCTGAATCAATATCTTTGTCACTTTTCTTTTAATAATTTTTATTGTCCTCCATTTTAAATGTTAAGTGTCTTTATTGTTTTAGTTTTCTTTTAAAGTGGTTCCTCTAAACATTTAAAACAACGTTCTTCACGTTTCCTCATTTCAGTCGATACAACACGATTCAGTTTGAGAACTGGTTTTACTCACCATACAACATTCAAATGATATGAATTACAAACTGCCCTCAAACTACTGAGTCTTAAATAAATAATACACTTCATTATCTCACGATTCTTTTGAGTGTTTTACTCGATTCCTTGTTTCTCAGTCTCCTGTGTTGTGTGATTGTGTCTTTGATTTGTCGACTGTGTTCTTGTGATCGGTCTCATTTGCAGAAAAATATCTTGATGAAATAAAAGCAAATGAACATATTCATGCAGGAAACATGCAGCACATATATCTCTCTCCAGGAGTGAGGGATGAGAATGAGAATGAAACACTGAGACTACACCACTGTTACCACCACCCACCCCCCCACCACCACCACCCAGTGAAAGCACAGAGAGCGCCACTTTAACATTTAAGCAACATGTTTATTGAAATAAATTCTGCTTTACGCTGTAAAAAACAAACAGAAAACAAAACACTGTACAATTACCTCCCCCACAGAGGGGGGGGGGGGACATGGATTAGCATGTGCGTGATGGAGCAGAGTTGATATGAGGCCGAGGGGCTTTTCAATCCGACTCGAGTGAAGTGTGACGCCTGCGGGTTTGAGCGTTAAAGGCTGAACATTAACCCAGCAGGACGTTAGCAATCTGCGAACTCCAGCAGAAACTCTGCAGAACCGACCAGACAGGAAACACAGCTTCATAGGAACTGTATGATAATGATAGGAATGCATACGCAGGTGTGTGTGTGTGTGTGTGTGTGTGTGTGAGTCTTTGGTTCAGGTATTCACATGAATGCAAGTTTTTAAATATGCAGGAGAACAATGAAATGTCCTTGTTAATAAGCACACACACAACACACACAATAATGTTGCAACATAAACAGCAGATGAAAAAAGCAAACAAACAAAATAAAGTCTTTGACATCACATATATGTACAGATCCAACATGGCCGCCGAGCCAGAGCGTGATTGTCTCCATGGATTTCACAGTGCACATGACAGTTTCATTTCACAGCCTCGGGTCCATCAACGTGCAGCCGCAGGAAAGAGCCGACGTGGCGTGAAAGCTTGTCACGATCACGCAGTTAATGGCCCCCATCTCCAACCCCCCCCTCCCCCCCCCCTTTTTTTGTACATTAAATAGAATAGAGCAAGGCACTCTGGGTAGAAAGGCAGGCGCCTGGAAAATTACCTGCCATTAATCTGTGCAAACAATTGACTTTTCAGCCCCGGTGATTGGGAACACGGCAAAATGAAGTCGTATTTCAGCCGAAGTGACGGGAGGAGCAGAGGTTAAGAAACGGTTGTGTTGAGTCTTAGTGTACCTTTTCCTTCATAGTGGTTTTTTTTACACCTTCTCATTCCCTTTCTTTATTTCTCTCTCCGCCGCTCGGCCCCATGACTGAGCTGAAATTACCTTAAATGCTTCTGAACTGGATGGAAAGACTCTGAAGTGCCGCTCGGCCGCTCGACTTCCCGGGGAAACAAAGCCCAGGAACAATAAAACTGGTACAAAAAAATAAAACTCAGGAATTCCCAGTCACTCTTTGTCACACTTCAACGAGCTGATCAGGCCGTAAAGAGGCTTTCAGACTTTGAGCCAGCTCGCCAGGAGGAAAAACAAAAACAAAGACGGAAAAGAAAAACACATTCAGACTTAATGAGGTTGTCAGTGTGAACCTTCTACAAAGAAACTCCAGATTCAAAACATTTGTGACTCATAAAAAAAAGGAGAAACTCGGAAGCTACTTCATTTAACCCACCGTGAAAAGGTGAACACAAATCAAACATGAACAGGTGAAAGCAAAAACAAATCAAACAAAGGATGAACATATGGAAGCTAAGGATAGACCCGAGTGGGATTCACCAGATCAGCAGTGGACCCTTAATCCAGGGTTTGCATCTTTGTGCATTTATCTTTTTGTCTCTTTATCTTTATGTGGAAGATTTAACATCATGTGATGTAATAAACCAGGAAGTCTTCATTTAACACATTAGAAACCCCCCCATGGTGTTCTGGACCAGTTCATGTAGGAGTCTCTGGTTTCCATGTTCCACTCAAATGTCAGCTGATAATATTGTTAAACCCATATCTGGTCTATCCTTGATGAAATCCTTCATGGTGTGAATACTGTGGTATAAACCAAAATCTGAACAGAAAAGAAATGATGAACAAAAGCAAAACCAAATAAAAAAAAGGGGGAAATGACAGTTTGGAGGCAGGTGCTGTGCAGGGGAATCAGTGCGACTTTGGTGGAAGAATCTTGGCAGTGCCAAATCAGTCCCAGCATGACTACCACACCCGGTCGGTCCAATAGATGTCCCTGTTGTACATTGAACTGTTGGCGTAGTCTCCTACCTGTTTGCTGCTGTATTTGGGCGGGTTGGCCTTGTAGCTGTAATCCGAATATTGGTCGGAGCCTGTGGAGTTGTTGTCCCCTGTTCCCACAAAGGTGTTGGTGGCAGGCAGGTCCTGAACCGCCTGGTGCTTCTTGGAGGCGGAAGGCGACTGTGGCTGCAGCTGGATGGAGGGGAGGGGCGAATTGGAGCGATAGTGTCGCCCCAGATCGGGGCTTCCCGGTGGGTAGTTCAGGGGCAGGTGGATTCTGGGACTGTCGTTGACACTCTCGTTAATGAGGTTGAACTTGAGGCCTTTCTGCAGACTGGCCTCCTCCTCCTCCTCCAGGGGCTTGGCAGGTTTTGGAGCTCGACCCTTTTTGCTCTTTTTCCCTTTGCCATTTTTGGGTCCCTGCTTCGGAGCGTACAGGTCCTTGCTCTCCTTCTTGCCGGCCTGATAGCCGCTCTTGGCTTCCTTCTGCAGCCGGTGTCTAATGACCACCACGGCTACGATGACCATGATCACACCAGCGATCCCTGCCAGGCTGCCGTACAGGATGTTGCTGCGCTGAGCAAGGGCGTAGTTGGGATCCCCGGCGATGTCCCTGTCCAGAGGGGTGTAGAGGCTGTGTCCCACCAGCGCCTCGATGACGGACACGTTGGACTTGGTGTCGTTGACAAACACGTGGACCAGGGCAGTGGTGTGGCGTGGAGGTTTGCCTTTGTCACTGACCCGTACGACAAGTCGGTGCAGTCCATTGTGCTTTCCAGTGAATTCCTGCGCCAGCGTGATCTCCCCGCTGTTGGGCGCGATGTGGAACAGCTCAAACGGGTTTCCACCTGTGATGGTGTAGACCAGCTCAGCATTGGGTCCAGAGTCAATATCCTCAGCCTCCACCACCTCCACTAGGGTCTCCGGTTGAGTGACAGGTGTCAAGTAAGTGTAGGTGGAGTTGGCCGGTTTGGTGACATAGGGGGCGTTATCGTTCTCATCCAGGACATTGATGGTCACTCCTACGTAAGAAGATCGAGGAGGGTCACCTCCATCCACGGCTCTCAGGCGGAAGGTGTAGGTGCTCTCCTTCTCACGGTCAAAGGAGATGCTGGACAGGATGGTCCCGGTGCCATTCTGGATGACAAACTTCCCGTTGTCCGGTTCCACAAACAGCCTGACTCTGGCGTTTTCACCTTTATCAGCATCAGTGACGGTCACCACGCCAACAGGGTTGAGCGGAGCCATGTTCTCAATGACGGAGAAGCTGTAGCCGCTCAGCATAAATTTGGGGTCGTTGTCGTTGCGGTCCAGAACATTGATCACCACTGTAGCAGTGCCAGTTTTGCTTGGAACCCCCTTGTCTGCGGCTGCCACGCGGAACTCGTAGCGCTCGGTATCCTCCCGATCCAACAGGTTCTTCACACGCAGCTGCCCTGTGTTGGAGTCGATCTCAAAGAGTCTGGTGGCTGTGTGCTCGATGATGCTATAGGTCAGTTCCGCGTTGGTGCCACTGTCTGCATCCGTTGCCACGACATCCGTAATTTTATCACCTGGCTGATTTCCCTCTGGAAAGTCCACCTCGAGCATCGCAGGGGAGAAGGTCGGCGTGTTGTCGTTCACGTCAGTGACCTGGACTTTGAGGGAGTTGGTGCTGGACAGGGCTGGGTTCCCAGAATCCACAGCGACAATTTCAATTCTGTAATCCTTTACACGCTCATAATCCAGCGGGGTCGTTGTCTGCAGGAAATACTTCCTCTTCCGATCGTTGGCGGACTCACTTGCAGGTCGGAGCTGGAATGGGACGTCACCGGCGACTACACAAGTAACCACAGCATTTTCCCCCTCGTCACGATCTGACACCTGGACCAACGCCACCGGGGTCCCGATGGGCATGTCCTCAGAGATGTTGGCCACACCGTCTTGATGCGTCACCAAGCCGATGCCACGGATCTCGATGGCTGGTGCGTTGTCATTGTGATCCCGGACGTTGATGGTCACCAGGACCTTGGAGTACTTGGAGTTGGGCCCACGATCTCTCGCACCCACGAAGAACTTGAGGAAACTCTCCTCCTCGCGGTCCACTTGGCCTTTGACGTAGATGATTCCAGTGGAGCGGTCGATGCGCAGAAGCCTCTGAACGGTCTCCGACGCCTGATGGAGGCTGTAGTCGATATCTCCGTTGATGCCGGTGTCTGCATCATTGGCTCTGACCTACAGGGGCGAGAAGAGAGGGTTAGTTTAAACCACTGTCCTGGTTCCTCTGAGAAATCATCACAACTAACAAACTTTAATGAGCCAGTTTCACACGTGCAAACTTGAACTCTTATTTGACCGATTCCTGTCAGGTCAATTCAAAAGTTATGTGTTAGAAGCAGCCGTTCGGTTAAATCTGTTTCACTATTTAATCTCTCAGAATCAAAATCGTAACTAAAGCAGCTCCACACAAGCCTTTGCATGTTCTCTGTCATGTGTGAAACAGAACAGACGATCGTAGCTGAGTGCAAACCCCCACACAGCAACATGGAGCGGCTCAGTGCTAATGTTCCTCCCGTTATGAAGAAGGCTCCTCGGGCCCATTAGGACATCGCAGAGGACGGAGCAGCGTCGGCCACGGTCCGGCCTCACACGCCCACACCCAAAGTAAATGGAGGTAATTAGTCGATTAGGTGGGACGAGCAGTCAGCACAATGTCACTTAGGAGCTGCTCATTAAGACGCCTTCCTATCTAAACATCTAATACTTTTTAATTGCGTTCGTTCAACGCCTCGGCTGCTGTGAGGAAATGTAGGTCGGCGTGTAGTTCCAATTGAACTAGTTGTTGAACAGCTGATTTAAATGTCCCAGGTGCTGCTGGTTCAGCTTTTCCTTCACCTGGGACTCTCAGTAATGTGATGAGGGCTTTTAGAGTTTACTCCTCCAAAGCAGAACTGGATCCGAGCCAGGTTTCCACTCAGCAGAATCATCTCCTAAAATTTAAGTCCTCAAAATATTGGTTTCTTGAAAAACACGAATGTGCCAGAGAGGGGTGGGAATATTCTGGGCTTATTTACACAAACAATAAAACGTCTGTTATCTGGGCCAAGGACACAGAACTCTACTATAAACCCAAGTGACCGTGCCAAGGATTTATAAAGGAAAACTTTAATTACTTATTTGCTTTGGTTTGCCAAGAATTAGACAAGAAGATTAAAAAAAGAAAATCTTCTATCTGCACATGCATAGAGACACTGTCTGTTAGCTTAGCTTAGCATAAAGACTGGAGACACAGGGAAACTGTTAGCCTGTGTTTCATTTAATGCTTAATAATTAAGATGACATATTTCCACAAACCCAAAATTTGATGATTTTACATTTAAGCTTTTGTAGTAAATAAACAATTATGATTAAATTGACAGCTCCAGGTGTTTAGACAATATTTCTCTTATATTACTGACAGACTTTGGCGTTCTGTGGCTTTTCACTATCTGGTCATGATTAATTGATAAACGTCATAATTACTGTCATTAATAAAAATAATTATATTCTGTAGCTCTTTACTTTATGTTAAGCTAAGCTAACCTGGCTGCTAGCAGTCTGATATTTGCCATTTAGACATGAAATCGTGTTTTTCTCAGCAAGAAAGTAAAATAATCTCTGAGAATTCCAACCTCCTGATTTATGAAACCAAACATCGCTTGTTGCGATGGACTTTGGGAAAATGTTACAATCTTAAATATTTGCATTTCTGCGATGTGGCATCCATAACAATGTATTCAATGAAGTGAAGTGCTGCATCAAGGGAAACAGAGAACGTGACAATGTCTTTGACGGGAAATTAAGTCTTTGAATGAACATCTGAGGAGGAAATCCGTGTTGAAGCAGTTAAACATCTGGCAGAGTATGTGAGCGACGCTCCTTTAACAGACTCCGGCTCACGGTGCTGTCACATAATAAATATCTGGTTTCCTGTCTGCTCAGGATCACAGAGTGTGACAGAGAGTCCACGGCGCCCGGGGGGGGGGGCGAGCGTGGAAGCCACTGATCCGGGTCAGAGAGGTTGAGGTTAAAGAAAGCATTACAGCGAAATTATAATTTCTGCTGCCCATTGATTTCCTTTCCTCCGGCCGTGGCTTTGAGTCGCGGACACCACCGAGCAGCGGTGAATTATTGACAGCTTGGGAGAATTGTGTATTGAGCAGCTGGAGCCGGAGTCGCTGTGATGAAGCCGGAGCGTCGCTGGCTGCTCGCCAAGTCCAAAGTACAGCAAATATAAACTGTTACCAGAGACCCGGCGCTTTCTTCAATCATCAGAGGCCCTGCAAGTTCAGAGCTCATTTAATTCAGCAAACATCTAATTTCTCTGCTGCTCCGACTGTAAATCACATCAAACCGTCACTTTCTCTCCTTCAGTGAATTCTTTTGGTTTATTCCTCAACAAACAGCTTCCAGACTTTCTGCAGAGGGACAATCTATCACAGTTAACATCCTGTCGGCCTCTTGTTGACTCAATTACATTATAACTATTTGGTAGTTCAGCGTGGAATCTGCTTTTGGGCTGTCAACTAAATATTTAATGCGTTCATCGTCTTTTCGGGGAATTAATCACGAGCGATGACAGTCAGAAGATTCTCTGGACTTTAACGAGCTCGAGACACGAGGAGAAGCTTTGTCTGACAAAGTGACAAAAACAATGTGATGGATTATTACGATCGTCTGATCCATTAATCAACGAAAACGTGAGATCATCAGCCAATTAAAGGCCAAGAAAACTTTTATCTCGTGAACACAATCGAACTAAATCTGGCAAATTAAGATATTTATTTATCTTTAATTCAGAATCTGAGGAATCCACGTCCGATGAACACATACGTTAAGTTTTTGAGTGTTAAACTAAATCAATAAAACATCACAGTGTTTATTGTGGACTTAAACTTTTGTTGTTGCATCTTTAATCGAATAAATATTTGATTTGAATAAAAACTCTTTAACCTAACTCCACTTACAAGCTTTTAATGGAGCTTTAAACTTCGGTCGCTGCTAATTTGCTCATGAATATTTAAAGAGGAAAAAAAAACCTTAACTCAAGGTCCACTTGCAAATCGACTGAGGAGAAACCGCTCCCTCATCCGCTAATGAAGGTCATGAGAGACGGTGAAAGCTTCTAAAAAAAAATAATTTATTCAAGCAAAAGTTTAAGAGGAACCTAAAAAGCAAGTAAAGTAAGTTGGAGTGATTTAAGGTACTTCACTTTGAGTTTTTCATTATTTACAAGGTAACAAAGTGATGAGCAGCTGCCTTGAAACTTGGAATATCTGATAT
This sequence comes from Limanda limanda, assembly GCF_963576545.1. Classification (NCBI taxonomy): domain Eukaryota; kingdom Metazoa; phylum Chordata; class Actinopteri; order Pleuronectiformes; family Pleuronectidae; genus Limanda; species Limanda limanda. Next base: position 27,637,923 of record NC_083645.1, on the reverse strand, counting down.
TTCAGAATATTGGGAACGTGGCTCCTTCACAGAGCGAGTCCAGAGACAGAGATATACACGTCTGCGCCGCCATTGGACGATCTAAGCAGGTCAGGTTGTCAGTCAGCGACTTCCTGCCGTGAGTCCTCAGAACGCACGTCAGGTGAAACGGATTCCGCAGCTCTCTGAAATGCGATGAGCCACATCCTGAGCAATAACACCAATAAGCCCCGTGGATAATCTCATGACTGACTCAGATTAAGTCATGCACGGTTCACCGGAGAGCTGGCTGGTCGCTCCGCACTCGGGCGGGAAGCGAGCAGCAGCGGCGGGTGAAAACCGCGAGCTGGGTGTTTTGGTTTTGTTTGTTTTGCCGCTGAACCAAACGGAACCTTCCCGCTCCGCTCGGCCGGACGCCACATCACGTAGCGCCGCCCGGCGCCAAGAGCTCAAAGGTGGAGTTGAATCAGTGGTTAATGTGTGACTACACACGGCGGCGATCCCACGCCCTGCTTCACCTCGGGCGCACCATCTGTCTGTACGGACCATTGAGCAGCAGGTTGTGAGCGCTCGCTGCGGCGTGGCGTCCGGCTCAGCGTCACCAGAGTCTGAAACGCTCAGTGACCACGAGGAAGAGACGGATTCACCCATGTGAACACAACTCTCTTTCTTAAACCTTTAACTGGTTTCATGTGAGAACAGAAACACGTGGTGACCATGAGTATTTGTCAGTTAACTGATTCCAGGTCTGAACTTTACTCCTCCCATGAAAAACAACAGGTAAAGATATTCTCCCATGAAACTCCCCTTTAAGAGATAAAACCCAAAAATCAGTTTATCTGATTCACACTTATCAATCAGCTTAATCAATAAAAACATCGATAAATAAAACAGGTTGAACATTAGTTCAGAAAAGATTAAAACATTAAGACCTGAGGCGATGAATGAAATAAAATCGCTCTTAAATAGTGTTAAAAGAATAACCAACGTTTACGAAAATGTTCAATTTTTTTGCCCGTGTGTTGGTGAAGTTATTTTCATCGTTGTTTTCGTCAGTGAAACTTTGCTGTAATCTGCTTCAGTGAATCTCGATGTATTTCATCAGTCACGTACACACGTCTCATCTCTAAAGCCAGAACAACGCAGATATCACACTTTATAAATGTGTTTACGCTGCATTTAAAAGAGTTAAAGTTTACGGGTCTAAAAGTGTTACAGGTAAAAGTCTTGTGGTTAAATTAATCAGCTTAATCAATAAAAACATCAATAAATAAAACAGGTTGAACATTAGTTCAGAAAAGATTAAAACATTAAGACCTGAGGCGCTAAATGAAATAAAATCTCTCTGAAAAGGTGTTTTACAGAATAACCAACGTTTACAAAAACGTTGTTTCTTTGTTGTTTTCGTCAGTGCAACTTTTGCTGTAATCTGCTTCAGTGAATCTCGATGTATTTCATCAGTCACGTACACACGTCTCATCTCTTAAGCCAGAAGCAAACATCACACTTTATAAATGTGTTTACGCTGCATTTAAAAGTGTTAAAGTTTACGGGTCTGAAAGTGTTACAGGTAAAAGTCTTGTGGTTAAATTAATGCAGGAAACATTGATTCAGAAAAGCAGCAAATCTGATCTTTTAGAAACTGCAACCTGCGACTTTCTGGATAGTTTGCTTAATAAAATAACTTCAGTGATCAATCAATATTAGTAATTAATAATGAATAATGATGAATCCTTGAATGGACTGTTGCAGGTCACATGTACTGAGAGTAGAAACACTGGTTAAGTTAATAGAACCCTAGGTAGAGCGTGTGTGAGGTGGGTTGATCACGGACCTGCAGCACGGAGTGACCCAGCAGGCTGTTCTCCGGGAGCTCCGCCTCGTAGTGACTCCTCTCGAACTTGGGGACGTTGTCGTTCTGGTCGGTGACGGTGACCCGCAGCAGGGCGCTGCTCGCCCTCGCCGGCTTCCCGCCGTCCACCACCCTGATGTTCAGGTCGTACGAGTCCTTCTTCTCGCGGTCCAGGACGCCCATGACCACCAGCTGCGGCAGCTTCTCGTCCGAGTCCAAGGCGACCTGCAGGGCGAAGAGCTGGTCGGCGTCCGGCCCGGTGGTCAGCGTGTACTCGCCCACGCCGTTGGCTCCAGAGTCCCTGTCGCTGGCCATGGGGATGGCGAAGAGGGCGCCGATGTGCGTGTTCTCGGGGATGGAGAGGGAAAGGATGGGCGAGGAGAACTGCGGCGTGTTGTCGTTGATGTCCAGCACCTCGATGCGGCCTTCGATGAGCCGCGGCCCCATGCCGAGGCCCTTCACCATGTCGGTGATCGACACCTCGATCTCCAGGAAACATTTGTCGCCATCGAACAGGTTGCGGCAGTCGTGCAGCGTCTCGCGGTCGATGGGGATCTCCGTGGTGTAGATGTCGCCCGTCTTGCCGTCCACCCGCAGATACGGCGTGCCGACCTCCAGCTTGTAGAGGTGGCCGGAGTCGGGGAGGCCGCGGTCTGACGCCAGGCTGCCGATCAGCGTGTTGGGCGGCTGCTCCTCAGGAACTCGATACAGGATGTCGCTGGGTGCGGCGTGACAGGAGACCAGCAGGACGACCGCCAGGAACAGAGGAACCTCCCACCTCAGCGCCGCCATGTCTGCGCCCGACAGCACCGTTCTGAAAGAGACAAGCGGAGAAAACACATGAATTAAACTAATAAATTAAACTAATGAAGAAACACAACGACAGCTTCTGAGTTCGCGGACAGACGACGGGAGAATCCCAAACGTTTCTGACTGAGTCGTTCAGGCGACGGAATAAATTAACCAAAAGCTCGAGGTTCTAATTTGATTTACAAATTTTGGAATATGCATGTCAGATATGTTCCACATCACTTCCTCTACTTTTGCATTTAGGTGCCAATTACATTCCAAAGTCCACAAAGAGATAGACGTCCGCCCGATGTGTATATTTCACTGTGTGTCCACGTCCGGAGGTTCGAGGTCTTTCTATCTGAGCAGATGATCAAAGCAGTAAAAACCAAGTTTATCCAAAGTTCATCGACGTGTTTTAAGGGCTGAAACACAAACGTGCACACGGACACGAGGCTCAGCAGATTATTCTGCAGTGAATCAGGTCACGACCGACTCATCAGACTAAAGACTGTTCAGCTGCTGAAGTTTCCGTCACAGAAACAACATCTAAGGTTTCCATCGTTGTCGTACACTCGTAAGGTTTGTGTTTGTGCGTCAGTGGCACCGCCCACTTTCATCAAATAAAACCACAAGCACCAAACATCTGGGACGACATGAGAAACTCCTTCAGGTTTAACTTCCTTCAACTGTGCATTACTGCTAATATTCTGATTTCTTTGTATATAGTTTATCTACTTTCTACGTTTCCTTTGTTTCCTTGTATGTTTGTATATTTACTGTTCCTGATGTTTTTATTTCTACTTCCCCGTTTAATGCTGTGACTCGACAAACTGACCCCAAGTGCAACTGAGGGACGAGTTATGTCTGAAATTTATAAAAATATTAGAAACAAATACATCAGAGGATAACGAACCAAAAGACGAAGGATTCAACGTCAAAGTGAAAAGCAAAAAAAACTATTTGAGATCTGACGTTAAAGAAATTCAGCGCTCGACAGATTCTGAACCAAAACAACTTTACTTTTTTAAATGTTCTGGGTATTCCATGTTGTAACGAGTTTATTAACTCAAGAGACTATTTGTAACTTAGATGAACTCAAATTTAAGACTTTTTAAATGTTGCTAAGTGAGAAAAATAAAGATTCTGATCTGCTTCAAAAACAATTAGGACGTAAATCCTGACATTTAACCACGTCAACATTAACACGACGTTTTTCTGTGTTTATGGACTTTTCTGCCTCTTTTTAACGACTGAACATGTTGTGTTTCCTCAGTCTTGTTCATTTAAGGACCCGAACTGATTGAGAGTGATTCAGACTTGTCTTGTCTCCCTGAAGAAAACCTTTCTCTCCACTGATCGGATCGGATCCTGCGATCGATGCTCAAGAGATTTTACTGACAAGTCGACTCTTCACCTGACGTCTGGTGTTTGTGAGTCTCCAACTCTCACTCCCTCTTCACCTCTATCTCACTTCCCTCACTTCCCTCCCTACGCCGAGCTGCAGGTCGCCGAGGTTAATCTGGAGAGAGCTTTCTCTCTCTCTCTCTTTCTCTCTCTCTCTCTCCTCGCGTCCTTGATTTGAGGAGGAACACACACACACACACACACACACACACACAACATGGATCAGCATGCTGAGCAGGAAGTGTTGATGCTCTCCTCCTCCTCATCCTCTGACTGCTGCAACACTGACTTTACTGTGTGTGTGTGTGTGTGTGTGTGTGTGTGTGTGTGTGTGTGTTGTGTGTGTGTGGGAGTAAAGTCTTGTATTTTCTGAGCCTATTATCCGAAACACGAACTAGAGCCTTGTGCACGTTCACTGAACGACATGAAACGAATCAACAATCTGAGCCGTGCTTCTCGTTCACAAAGTGAAGTCGTGTTAATAAAGTTAATTTAATGTCAACGACCTTTCACGCATCACAACATCCCGTCTACTCGTCTTTACACAGAAAAACACAGATTGAGCCTCGGGGGGACATCAGCTCACATCCCGTCCTTCAACAAGGACAAAGAGAGAGAGGGAGATAGAGAGAGAGAGAGAGAGAGAGAGAGAGAAGCAACGAGTCGGAACTTTATCAACTTTAAAACACACAGAAATACGAGGAAACAAAACCTGCTGTGACGTCTGGAAACTTCTCAACTTGTTTGACCACAAATCTTCAGAATCGCATTTTATCTCGAAAAATGTATATCCAATTTAAAACTGCTATTAAATTTACTGGAAATTGAAATGGTGTCTGATTAATTAGCAGTGAGTCAATTTTTTTTTTTTTTTAAATGTGCTTGTATTTTGGATTCTTTAGTCAATTTGTCTTTACGTCAAAGAATCACATTTTTCCACGGATCCAAACTTGGTCCAAACAACCGAACAAAAACAAACTGATTCAGTTTAAAACGATAGAAAACGAAGAAAAGCTGAAAACAACCGAGGTTAAAAGCAGCACATGTTGCTTTTGTGCGTTTGTTCGACACAAGTGTCGCCTGCTCTGCACCCTGCTGTGACACACACACACAAACACACATCTAATTACCCCTGTATGACTGGGAATGAGTGTGTGTGTGTGTGTGAGGGGGGGTGGGGGGTTTAACTGTGTTTGCAAGTGTGAATGTGCATGTGAATACCCCAGTGTGTGTTTAAGTGTGTGTGTTTCTTTTCTCACATTTTTCTCTGGAGCTGCCAAATACCCTCGAACCGCCGACCTCTGACCCCTGAGCCCATTTCACACGTCCCCATGGAAACGGAGCTGAAACAACGCTGGCCGACGTCCAGTCTGCGAGAAACTGAGCGAGTCGGACGAGTCGTGTGAAAAGTGTTTGATTTGTTTAATTAGTTTGTGTCGTCAGTGTTGTGATGCAGCTGCTTTGACACCAAATGTACATTTTAAAATTAGAATTTAAGTCACGTTGTATTTGGTGTAAACAGATATTTGATGTTTTATGTGATTCTAATTAAAAATGTTACTTTAAATTGTCCACTGAGCTTATAACCACGTTATAAACATATACCAACAGGTTTATAACAACAGTCTTAACGGGAGAAGTTATAACTGTGGAAAAAAAGAAGAATATCTACCTGCAACCATTTAACCGTTTACTACAGACCATAAATATACTGATTATAAGTTATGTTACCATGGAAACGGCCCTGATGTGACTATAAACTCTGAATAAATGACATTTGAGAGATTTTCCAGGTCACCAGTGACTGTTTGTCAGTTTCCTGTGCGTCTACGTGGAGAGTTGGTTTAACTGTGACCTCGTGTTTCTCCTGCAGGTGAATATAAATCAGGAAAGACGTGACTGGAAAAGTGTCTGAGGTATTTTAACCCTCTGGAAACCATTCATCATGGAGATTGTTGTTTGAGTTTCTCAGTTAGAAATCTGTTGGATCAACACATTTTAAGTGTTTAATTTGTAAGAACTGGTAAAAAAGTTAGATTTAGGTTCTGACTGTCGACTGCTCAGAAACGAGGTGCGAGACCTGAAGTACACAAATCCACCATAGCTGGTTTCCGTGTGGTCATGTGATCAGTGTTGAACTGGAACATGTGGACTCGCGTCTTTATAAAAAGAAAAGCATTCCGGGTCGTGAGAGTTTTGGGGTCTAAATAAATCTCAGGGTCAAACGTCAAGAGAGAGAGAGAAAAATCAAAGTGCAGCGAGTTCCTGTTTGTTGATGAACACATGTTGATATGTGTGTTCACATGTACTGATTGCTGTGTGTGTGTGTGTGTGTGTTTGTGTGTCTGTGTGTGTGTGTGTGTTGTCTCCTCGGGGACGGTGCCGGGGGAGCCAGAGATCGTCCAACTCGTCCTTTTTCCCACAGTCTGAAACTTTCTCACCAACCCTTCAACCAGCATGTGTGAGTGTGTGTGTTTGTGTGTGTGTGTGTGTTACATTACAAAGACACAGGAATGGGCTTTGGGGGGGGGGGGGCTTAAGGACAGTAACGGTCCTCTTTGTGATGCCGAGCAGCGGCGGCCTGAGTCGCTGTGTCGGCAGCTGGAGCGGGCGAGAGACTGTTGATATATCTATGTTTTGTTCTTTATCTTATGACTATGTTTTACCTATATCCTATGAATAATATCAGCTGTATAGTCTTTATAATCAATATTGCATAATACAAAGTAAAAAATGTGGACTCTGAACTGGTGAACTGAAAACAACATGTTTTCTACCGTTGGCTCCTCAGGCGAACTGTGAGCCAGAAGGATGGGAACAGGAACTTGATACCAGGACAATACTTAGAACAAGCTTAGCGACAACAGTTTTATCTTAGAATAAGGTGTCATCTTTTTGACTCAGACACAGGGCACAACAAGTATATGATAATTGTTCTTATACAATAAACGTATTACTGTGAAACTTTTGAACATGGAACCTGTCTGAATTATTAACCTTTCCCATTTGAACCTCGAATTCACGAACATGACGCCGGTCCGGGCGAGGACCGGGCTCAACAAGACACAGCGTCACAATGGGGGACAGAGGGAGAGAGAGAGAGGGAGAGAGACACAGCGTCACAATGGGGGACAGAGGGAGAGAGAGAGAGGGCGAGAGACACAGCCTCACAGGGAGAGATAGAGAGGGCGAGAGACACAGCGTCACAATGGGGGACAGGGGAAGAGAGAGAGGGCGAGAGACACAGCCTCACAATGGAGGACAGGGGAGAGAGAGAGGGCGAGAGACACAGCCTCACAGGGGGAGAGAGAGAGGGCGTGTGCAGACCAGCGGCTCCATCACAAAGCAGCTGAACGGCCCAGTTACCTCCCGGTGTGTTTCCCAGTATTGACATGCAGAGCGTGTGTGTTTGCATGTTAACGTCCCGGAGCTCCAGCACTGTACATTACATTAGGTCACATGACACAAGCCCGAGTCACAGACACACTAAGCTCCTCCTCCTGCTGAATAAAACATCTGCTGACATCAGCTCCTCGTTGGTTTCCAATTCTCTCTGCGTTTAAATCTGATATTTTTGTCTAAAAAAACACTTTAGATCAAATAAATCATCAGGAAATTAGATGAAAAACAAACCGGGCGAAACAACGCGATCGACTTCATGTTCAACTGACTGTGGCTTGTTTAAATGAAAGTTATGGATTTATCTGATGTGTCGACTCCTTTCTCCAGCGATCGTTTGATAAAATGTCTGAAAATGGATCGAACCTCCTCAGTCTTTTCACCAGAGACCGAAACGATGTGTTCAAGTGTCTCATCTTTATCACAAACAGAGGAATGTTATAAATGCTTATTTAAAACTAATAGCTGATATTCACATTTAAAACCAGAGGTGAAGAAGAAACCAGTATTTTCACTTAAAAACATCAATTGATTATTGAGACAGTTAATAAACCATTAATAAATCAATACTGACACGAGCAGCTCGATCAAATCCATGAGTTCTGATCCAAACACTGATGTTTGTACAGCTACAGATCATCAGAGGACATTTACACAACCGCACTGCTGTAAACAACTGTAAATCATACCACTTATTAATAAACCAGCTTATTTCCCCAACTGCTTGGGACATAAATAAAATCTTCTGCCACGTGAAATTCAATTTTGGATTATTAATATAAACAGAATAGTGTTAAATAGACAAAACAACCAGATCCACTTAATTAAATGAGCTACAAATCAAGACTCGGAATATTGATGCGAAAAAATAATCCTGTGAATCAAATCACTTCTGTGAAAGGCTGTTAGGAAATCTGATTACAGACGATCGGCTCATGAATTTCACGTCTCTGGTGTAAATATATCAAAGCAGGAAGAAATTAAATTCACTGTACGAAATTTATGATTTTCTAAAGAACCCGGCGCTGAAAAACTGACCTTCAGATCCACTGAGTCGATGATGAAGCAGCAGCTGAACTTCTCCTCACTGAGCTTCACCAGAGACTCACACAAGACAACAGCTGATAAAGTACAGCCTGCCCCCCCCATCAACTCAAATAGCCCTCGTCTCCATAACAAAGAGCCTCATTGGCTGCTTCAACAAGGCCCCGCCCCTCAGCAGGTCCGATCTAAACCAACTGGACCTTCACTGGTGGAAGAGGAACTGGTTTCAACCGTGTTCACCTGAACTCGTCGTGAGGAGTTCAAGGTTTCACTCCACAGCTCGGACAGTTTCCAAAACGCTCGATTCTTTAGATTAATACGAAGCAAAACACGATCGAGTAGATTCACGTTTCTGTGTTTGGTTCAATTTATAGATTGAAACTTGATTTATTTCTCCGACAGATTACAACTGGATTTCCTGAGGCCGATATATAAAATGTAAAAACATTAATAATCGTTTTAGACATCACTTTCCAGAATCATCTCAATTTGATATAAGGATTTTTTTATTTCACATTTATAAAAATATAAAAGCTTGATTTAAACATTTAAGTTGAATTGATTTAATTCATCTCAATATAAACTATATAAAGAACGGAGCAGCAACGACTGGTCAATTCATCGATTCGTTCAACTAATCAACTACTTTGATAAATTAATAAACACTTTTCATGTTTAGTTTAGTAAAACGGTAAAAGTTCGTAAATTTGCTGATTTAAATGACAGCAGCAAATTAACAATATTTAAATTTGGGCCTGTTAATCGGACAAATGACGACATTTGATGTCAGGTCACATCTAAACCAACTGGACCTTCACTGGTGGAAGAGGAACTGGTTTCGACCTGAACTCGTGAGGAGTTCAAGGTTTCACTCCACAGCTCGGACAGTTTCAGACTTTGTCTCCTTCATGGAAAACGAGTTGTTTAGCAGCTGCAACACGTGGTTTCGGGTTTTAACCTAAAGTGCAAGAGTCGGGAGACGAGTTGGTGCGACAAACTTCTCTGCTGCGAAAACACTGAGAGGAAACTCGTCAGCTAAAGTTGACCCCGGTTCTGAGGAAGTGAAAACACACAACGTCTGAGGAAGGTTCCCTGAAGCCTCCCAGTGAAACGACTGGAAGCTTCCCAGTGCTGATGAGGTTTCTAACACGTGACAAACTGGAAACCTCTTCTCACTGGTGCCAGTCTGCTGCTGTTCATTAGATCTAATTAGCAAATTACAGTTTCTTCCTGAAATCCAGTGACAGCGAAACTTCGTCTGTGACTGAAACCAAATAAAATGTGTGTCACACAAAAAGTGGAACAACCACTGAGTGTCAAGTTTAATTCCAGTAATTACACAGGAAACATCATCAGACCAATTTCAAACCATTAACGTCTGGCAACGTTTCGGAGAAATCTGGCAACACAACGCCCTCGGCCTCTTCCACACCACAAACCACTTCCTGTGTGTGTGTCTGTGTCCAGTCTCACAGGTGTGTGTTTCACACCCGAGTGTGTGTGTTCAGCAGACAACACACAGCATAAACTACAATAACCTGAATGTCAAGGGCTCCGTGCTCACACATAACTACACACTGCTTGAATTAAATATCACCACACAGACAGACACACACACACACAGAGAAAAATCAAAAGACGCTTTGATGTTTTCAGATCTCAGATGGAGAGGATGTTTATGAGGTGAGCTCTCTGGACAGTCCACTGTGTGTGTGTGTGTGTGTGCGAGTGTGTGTGTGTGTGTGTGTGCGAGTGTGTGTGTGGTCCCTTTGCAGCACAAAGGGGATTACTCTATTCACTACCATTGTCTGATCCAGATTAACACACACAAACACACACGTACACAAAAACACATCCTCCCTATTCAGATGCAGCAGCCAAGTCTTTTGGCCTCCTGACACCACCTGTGTGTGTGTGTGTGTTTGTGTTTGTGTGTGTGTGTGTGTGTGTGTGTGCTTTTGTTTTGTCTCACGTCTCGTTTCAACCGATGCCAAAGATCGGAACAGGATAATCGTACGAAAGCGGCGCCGTTTGAATTTCACCTGAAAACCACGGACGTCATAAACCTGCCGCTCGTCACGTTTGGTGAAGTTTTAAAACAACAAAAAATCTCCTTCCAGATAAATGTGTTTAGCTCGAGTTCAAACCACAGACTGTAAATAAAGACAGAAGCCAAGGAATCTCCATTCCCCCCCTGGTGGCCGTCTGCAGTATCGGCCTTAAACCTCCATGTTAGCAGACGGGACATGGACTAAACTATTAAATCAAAGTAGGGTTAGGTTATGTTAAATACATTTTTCTACCATTCGTGGACAGTGGGAGGAAGTGAAGACGTGAATCTCCCTGAACACACCTGAGCCTCTGCACACAGGTCACATTGTTAGTGTGTCCACGCCTTGTGTAGATGTGTGTGTGTCACTGTGTGTGTGTCACTGTCCCTGTCACTGTGTGTGTGAAACGCGACACTGGAGCGGCCACTTCACTGTCACACTCGAAACGTCGGATTAAATAACGTTGACTCACTGGTTTTTTATGGTTTCATGACGGGTTTCGATGCCATTGTCTCCTTAGTGCCGCTCGGAGGCACCGAGGCAGGAAATCTGGTTCAGGGATCAAACGTGTGACCTTTTAGTGACAGGATGTGCAGGCGAACCGCTGAGCCACACTCACACATGCACTCGCTGATCCTCCAGCAGCAGCACAGGGGGATTAATGGAGTGGATGGCAGATGAACAGCAGGCGGGTATGAAGCAAAGATCAGGCTTCATCCAAACGCTTTAAATCCACGAGCAACATATTTATTCCACATGTCCGACGACGGCACGAGAAGAAAAACACTCGGCTGCGATATCACTGGACGAATATGACAAATAAAAACCAAACGCTCAATTCTTTAGATTGATTTGAAGGAAAACACGATCGAGTAGATTCACGTTTCTGTGTTTGGTTAAATTTATAGATTTAAACTTGTTTTATTTCACCAACTGGATTTCTGAGTCCGATATATAATTATATGTAAAATCATCAATAATCGTTTTTAACATCATTTTCCAGAATCCTCTCAATTTGTTATCAGGATTTTTTCATTTCACATTTGAAAATGAAACGTGTTGATGATCATATAAAAGCTTGATTTAAACATTTAAGTTGAATTGATATAATTCATCTCAATATAAACTATATAAAGAACGGAGCAGCAACAACTGGTCAATTAAACAATTACTTTAATAAATGAATAAACACTTTTCATGTTTAGTTTATTAAAACGGTAAAAGTTCGTAAATTTGCTGATTTAAATGACAGCAGCAAATTTACGATATTTAAGTTTGGGCCTGTTAATCGGACAAATGACGACATTTGATCTCGACACCGATTGGTTGATTAGTAATAGAGAATTCAGAATAATCAGATTAAAGTCATCACACTGAGAATCAATAGGTTGATGTTTCACTTATGTCCAAAATAGAAGAAAATAATTAATTTCACTCATCTAAAAACACTTGTGATATTTGAGGATCTCTTGCTCTTTTCTGTCTTTCTCTCACAATGAATTTCACAACTCTGAATATTTCCACTATTTTCTTGACGATTAACCAAAAACAAAAAGCGTCAAATTGCTCAGAAATAGAATTAATGAGGATCTGCGAACGCTCATCACACGCAGCTGCTGGGTTCCTGTTCCCGAGCAGACGTGTGAAACCAGCAGGCAGCGAGTTTCAAGAGCGTCAAACTGGTTTTAACCCCAATTTCTACCGACGCACGAAAAGACCAGAGATGAATCAATACGGCAATAAAAGCACAGGCTCAATAAAAGAGCTTTCAGATCCGTTTACAGGCGGAGAGGACGGCGAGCGGCGAGCGGCGAGCGTCCGACGGCGACTGACACATGAAACGTGATGTTCCTGATTCCCTCAGGAGGACGAGTCTAGCGCCGCCATCGCCATCAGGTTTCATGTTTTTAATCAAAGCTGCTGAAACAACGACAGCAGCGTCAGGTGGACGACATCGTGAATAACATCGTGAATAACATCGTGAACAACAGCTGTCACATCGGGTTTGTGTTTTTCCCGGGAACAAAAAACAAAAGCTCTCGCTCCAGATTCTCTGCTTTCACTTTGGATTAAAGAAAAATCCAGAGCGGGATTTCGTTAAACCTTTTCCTCCGGGCGTCTGCAGCAGGTCAAGATTTTGTTCCTTAAATTCGAAGGCTCGTGGCCTGATGTGATCCAGTGAGTGACAGTGATGGGAGGAGTGAGGGATTCTGGGAAAAGGGATGGGGGGGGCGACAGCTGACCCTCGACTCTAACGAGGAGGAAAACAAAACCAAATGGAGCCGTTGCCTCCGAACCCGTCACCCTGTCGTGAATTTCTACTGTTTCACCATTAAAGTCTGAATCTGGATGTTTTCACCTCCTCAGACGTCTAAAAAATGTAAAAATTGTTTTGCTGATTAATATTCGGGGTCATTGACGAGTCACTCCACAAATGAAAGGGTTTTTTTTTTAAAAGAAAGAAATGTGTTTGTGAGATTCCACAGACGTGACTAACGGCTCGTCTTCCTCACGGAGACGAAGAAGAGCCCAGCTTCCTCGGTTTGTAATTTATCAGAAATGGAAAAATGTTGCTTCTGTGTGTCACTGTCAGTTTTTTAAGCCGGCGTCACACCTGAGGGCGAAAGGAAGAAGAAGAAGAAGAAGAAGAAGAAGAAGAAGAAGAAGAAGAAGAAGAAGAAGAAGAAGAAGAAGAAGACGCCGTGAAAACTGATAAATCGGAAGCGTGGACACTTCTTTCTCCACGGAGCCGGAATGTGAGCGCTCGCATTTCACAGACCGAACCCATTTCCACCCTCACGGCTCGCGGTTTGATGACGGGCGTTAACGACACAGCTCGCTCAGATCCACGGGTTCTCCACGCCGGAATGTGCAGAACGGACGCCGTTCCACCCCCACCCCCCTCCTCCTGGATGGATGCTGATGGCGGCAGAGAGGAATCCCAGAGCTGGGTATCGAACCTCCGGCCTCGCCCCAAAAACCGGAACCGCAAAAACCTCAGAGCGAGTATCTCCACCTCAAACATGGATCTCTGTTTACAGAGCGGCGAGCGGGGGGGGGGCGGGAACCTCCCGTTTGACCTGAAACCACAAGCTGACCCTCGGAGGCTTTTTTTTTTTGGACAATAACGAGAAGCAAAGAGGTTTAACTGCAGATTAGAACCCACGGGAAACCAGAGAGGACGCTGCCACACGGCGCCCGAGACACACGGGCGCCACGGAGACTTCTCCTGCCCACGCCAGAGTCGTTGGAGCGATTCTGAAGGAACGAGGTGACGGGGGACGACAGGGGGGACAGGGGTCAAAGGTCAAGTGTGGGAACAGAAACAGGCCCCGTGTTCCCAGTGGCGTTCGCACGGCTCGTCCTGATGGCGTGCAGCGACCACTGCAGCGGCGTTTACTAACCACACAGCCCCCGGCTCTCTCTGTCGGGGAGAGGCGGACGCAGTTTGCATGTGAATACCCGACTCCCCCCCCCACCACCCTCCCTCTCTCTCCCTCTCTCTCCTTCTCTATCATGTAGAGCAGGTCGGACGCCCACCACCCTCTCTCTCTCTCTCTCTCTCTCTCAGGGAGGAGGTGGAGGAACTGGAGGAACTGGACGGACTGGATTCCCCCCCCCCGCTGACACACCAGTGGCTCACTGGGCCGTGGTGTCATATCTCCACCTGCCTCTCCTCATCCATAACTCCTATAATAACATAACATCCATAACTCCTATAATAACATAACATCCATAACTCCACCAGCTTCACTCAGGATCCAGAATCTGCTGCTGACCACAGACACACAGTGAGAGAAGCACCAGCTCTCATGTTACAGTGCCAACACACAATTATTATGGATTATCACGACAAGCTTTTCTGTCTCTTATTATTATTATTATTATTATCATTATTAAGACTGCCATCCTCCCACCCTGCTCTCTGCTCTGTGAGTCCCAGCAGAACGCTCTCTGCCTCGGATGGAGCCGGAATGAAACCCACCAGTGGAACCGCACATCCCACTGTACCACCCCCCCCCACCCCCACCCCACCCCCACCCCCCCATCCTCAGCACGCACTTGCCAGTTCAGTGTAATGGGGGGGGGGGGGGTTGGTTGGTTGTGTGATGGTTCGAATCCCCTCAGAGGATGAGACGCTGGATGAGAACCATCAATCGCTTTAAACTGGTTTTATTTAACCAACAAGTGTTTTAATATACACACACACACACACACACACACACACACACACACACACACACACACAGACACACACACACACCCGCATCAGGTCTGCGGGTTTTTAGAATCAAACGCACAAGTCTTCGTGCGTGAGGAGAAACGTAAAAAAGATTTAAAGTGGATTCACAGATTCGTGCGTAAAGCTGCTGCGCTGAACCCGGAGCTCGGACCCGGGTCCTGGTGTGAGACCGAGCCGGGGTGAGACTCACTGTGGACCGGTCTCACACCGAGTCTCACCCCGGGTGGTGGACCTGGACCGGTGCTGTGGACGGAACTTCCTACCTGGACCGGGTGAGAGCCGCGCGGGTCCCCGGCTCTGAGCGCTCCAGCCCCGGCTACAGGCTCCGCTGCTCCTCGGTGTGTCCAGGCGGATCCGGTGCTCCAGACCTCCGGGGGAAAAACACCCGGGATAACAATCCACCGAACCGGGGGAAAAAGAACCGGAAACAAATCAAACAATCCAACCGGGACCGGGGAGGAGGGGGGGTAGTTATCCGGTTCCTCGGTCCACTTTGACTGTCACGACCGGCGCTGCGCTGCGCCTGGACCCGGCGGAGCGTCCTCTCTCCCGGGGCTGGAGCTGCAGCCCGGCCGGGGGGAGAGCCGGTGACCGGGGGGAGAGCCGGTGACCGGAGGGAGACCCGGAGGGAGGGAGGGACAGCTGTCCTCTCTGGTCCCCGTGGAGGAGCCTCAGCACCGGGCAGCGAGCACCGGCAGCAGCAGCATCATCCTCCGGGTGGCTCTCTGCTCGGGAGGCGGTGGAGCTGGAGGAGGACGCGGGCAGAAGGAGCTCCG
>NC_083645.1:27594235-27622183 GCF_963576545.1 Limanda limanda | reverse complement strand
TATCTCTCTCTCTCTCTCTCTCTCTCTCTCTCTCTTTCAGTGTATCTCTTTCGCTCTCTCTCTCTCTGCCTCTCTCTCTCTTTTATTACATGTGTGTCTCTCTCTCCCTCTCTCTCTCAGTGTATCTCTCTCTCTCGCTCGCTCTCTCCCTTACCCTCCTCCCCATATACACTCCTCTCTCTCTCTCTCTCCCTCTCTCTCTCCCCCCTCCTCCCCATATACACTCCTCTCTCTCTCTCTCTCTCACCCCCTCCTCCCCTCCATATACACTCCTCTCTATACACTACACAGGCAGGGAGGGGGGGACAACTAACTCTCACTGGGTTTCCCAACATTTCTGTCAGTTATTCATGTGCGCGTCTATTCTATGATCTATATTTGAGTGACGTGACTCGAACCCGCAAAACAAAACGCGGTAATAATCACGTTCCTGAGGAACAGGTCAGAATGTTGCGTGATGACCCGCAAGAGAGAGAGAGAGAGAGAGAGAGAGAGAGAGAGAGAGAGAGAGAGAGAGAGATAGAGAGAGAGAGAGAGAGAGAGGGAGAGAAGTGACGTTAGAAAGAGTTAGAGTCTCTTCTCTTCATCTTCATATTTATAATAAATACATATTCGGACGCTGCTCTATGCGACCTCTCTCTCTCTCTCTCTCTCTTTACCTCCCTCTCTCTCTCTCTCTCTTTACCTCCCTCTCTCCCCTCCTCTTCCATTAAATGTGTGTGTGTGTATGTGTGTGTGAGAGTCTCTCTCTCTCTTTACCTCTCTCCATTTACCTCCCTCTCTCTCTCTCGCTCTCTCTCTCTCTTCCTCCCTCTCTCTCTTTACATCCCTCTCTCTCTCTGCCTCTCTCTCTCCCCTCCTCTTCCATTAAATGTGTGTGTGTGTGAGTATTTCTCTCTCTTTACCTCCCTCTTTACCTCCCTCTTTCCCTCTCTTTCCCTCTCTCTCTCATTTTACATCCCTCACTCTCTCTATCTCTCTTCCTCCCTCTCTCTCTTTACATCCCTCTCTCTCTCTTTACCTCCCTCTCTCCCCTCCTCTTCCATTTAATGTGTGTGTGTGAGTCTCTCTCTTTACCTCTCTCTCTCCCTCTTTCCCTCTCTCTCTTTACCCCCCTCTTTACCTCCCTCTCTCTCTCTCTCTCTCTCTCTCTCTCTCTCTCTCGCTCTCCGTCCAGAGCGGCTCCGAGCTGCTCTCCTCCTCTCTCTCCCTCGCGCTCTGAGCGCCACCTACAGGCGACAGTGGGCACGTAAGCGAGCAGGAGCAGGAGAGAGTGAGTGTGTGTGTGTGTGTGTGTGTGTGTGTGTGTGTGTCTGTGTGTGGGTGTGTGGGTGGGGGGGTGCAGAGACAGCAGGGGGAAATAAAACAAAATGGAGAATTGATGGAGGGAGAAGATGCGCATGTTTACTGCTGTTATATAAGAAGAGGCTGTGATGCAAAGCTGCTTATGAGCTCTGATATGACACAACATGTGGATTATGTTTTTCTGCATATGGCTGCTGCAGGTTCTGTGCAGCTGCTCACTGGGTTAATCCTCCAGCTCCGTTCATAACGTTCTGCAGGAAACCTGAAGAAGAGGAGGAGGAAGAAGAGGAGGAAGAGGAGGAAGAAGAGGAGGAAGAAGAGGAGGAAGAGGAGGAAGAAGAGGAGGAACGTTGTGGCTGCGAGAAGAGAGAGAATCTGTCTTTATTCAGTAGTTTTCATGAGTCGTTTAAAGGCCTAAAAAAGGAAAGAACACGAAAGTAGTTGTAAATGATGAAGTTTTTCTCCAGGAAGAATAAAATTAACCTATTAGAGAAATTATGATGATGTGTGTTTATTTACATCACATTGAGGTTGAGTTCGCTTGAAGTAAATATATATATAATATATAATTTTTGTATTTTGTTTTTGTTTAGTTCACCTTTTTAATTTGTATATATTTAACATGTAAAAAAATAGAAACAAGTAAAAAAACATTTCAAATTTTGCCTTTGTTGGGATTTTTTACACTACATTTCATAGAGTTCTAGAAATCGCTGATGTTTATGCATATTTAAATGATTATTGATTTGATTTTTAATAAAGGTGATGTAGAAAAATACTTGTGAATTCAAGAAAAAGGGGAAAAACGAAATTAAGCTCATTTAGCTCGAGCTGTCACTTTCAAATCTCACCCGACCCGCTGACGACTTTCTGCTTTAACGGCTTTTTCATGACAAATCTTCTTTTCCCAGCGAGTTGCAGAGATAATGTGACGAGTTGCAGCAGATCCAGAGGTGGGAGACGGACACAGCTCATTAACTCCAGTGGAGGTGCAGAGGAGAAATGAGGTAAAGCTCAGAAGTAGTAGAAACATAAAGACGTGTAACTGAAGTACCGGGAGTAGAAGTATTTACTGCGAGAACTTGAAGTGGGAATGAAGAGTCTCTGCTTTATTTTCACGTGTTGTGATTAGAGTTGCAAAATTCCGGGAATATTCAAAGTTGGAAACTTTCCATGGGAATTAACGGGAATTAACGGGAATATACGGGAATTAACGGGAATAAACGGAAATATACGGGAATTAACGGGAATAAAGTGGAAATGTTGTGGGTAATTTATACTAACTGTATTTACCTTGTCATATACAGACATAAATATAAACATTTTGTTTAGTCATAGGCTGATTTGAGCCCTGAGGAAACTTTGGGCACTTGACTCTATGCTTCTGCATCGTTGTGTCATTCTTAACATAGGTCTTTGCACAGTATTTGCAGATGTACACAGCCTTTCCTTCTACATTGGATGAGGTGAAATGTCTCCACACATGAGAGAGTGCACGTGGCATTGTTCTGTAGAATAAGATGAGAAAAAAGTTTGTAACAAAACACTAATGCAATGCCAGAGATATAAATAGTTAGCCAAACAATTGGAATCGTCTGTAAACATATTTTACAATTGATGGATAAATGAATGGAAATAGTCTAGATGAACAGATGAACAATCCTCAATCAGCATGCTAATATATTTTCCCAGTAATATCATGGAAACTTACCTGACTAGTCCTGCACTCTACAGCAGGCCTCAGTAGCCCTGCTGTAGAGTGAAGCATGCTGGGAGTTATCTGTGCATGTGATGGAAGAATGCTCAGTGGAGGGTTGAAACTCAACGTTCCATACATCTTTAAAATAGAGTTTTGATTGATGTTTTTATTGCTCAGCGTTTAATTTGCAGATTTTTTTTTTTTCAAAATTCCCACAATTCCCGAGCTAAACTTCCCATGGAAAGTTTCCGGAAATTTACCGGAAACTTTCCGCCCCTTTGCAACCCTAGTTGTGATCAGTAAATCATTAAAGCTCTTTTCAGACCTTTAGCTTTTCACAGTTTGTCTGAGTCACACGTGTTTGAGACAGACAGACATTGACCTTTGACCTTTGACCTTCAAATCTCTTCCTGGTGAGGGGCGGAGCTACATCGGGACGGAACATATCAATGCATGGGTGAATATCTGTGGCACATTCTCAAGATACCACCGGCACGAAGGAACAAATTTGAGAAATGTCTCTTTCGTGAGGTCACAGTGAATTAAACATTGTCCTGTGATCACCAAAATCGATTCAGTTCATCCTTTAATCAAACCGATGTTTTAAGGAGGCGTCACAACTCGAGGAGGTCGAGGCTCAGCTCAGTCTTCTGCTCCAGCCATGTTTATATTATCAAAAAAATATTAAAAACCAAACCATAATTTTGAGAAACATTGATTTGCAGTCGTCTCATTGGCTGTCGTCTTCAACGTGTCCACATTTAACCTCGTGGCGAACAACCAGGACAATCAGGAGTCTTCACGTCCCTTCACTTTGTCACAAGGGAAACTTTTAATAATCGTTTCTTCAAATGAATCATTTGTGCCGTGAAATTACGAGTCATTCGCTGAATTCCTCACATGGGACTCTTATTTTTTATTATTATTATTTCCTTAAACTTTACTTTGGTTCTTTGTACCTTTTGAATTGCTCCATTCATTCCTTCAAATTAATAATTCAATAATTCAGTTCAATAATTAATAGTCTTATCAGCTCCTTTCATTCCCTCCTGCCCCCCCGACGAGTTTAAGTCAAACTGTGATTGGATGTTTCCCGGTGCAAAGCTCTCTGGGACTCGTAGTTGACTTTTTACTTTTTATTTTTTTTAAATCAATGAAGCATACACACTCTTTGTTTTATGATTAATGATGATTATCTGCGGATGTTTTTACATTATGATAATTAGAGGAATTTAAAGAACCGTTTGGAAAAAGTTTCCTGAACAATTTCAAGTGACTTCGAATATGCGAGAAGAAAATAATCCGAAGACAAGGTCAAATATTTTCTAATTATTGCAAAAAGAAAAGCGAGTCACTTTACTGTTCTTTTTCAGTTTCATGTTTTGATTAATTTCTTCTACATCATTGTCCTCATTGAACAAAACACTGATTATTTTCTCGATAAATTGAATGTTTGGTTTGTCGCAGACATGAAAATACACAAATCTCCTGTTATCATTCATCACAGTTTCAGATTTTCTGTTAATCAATTAATTATTTCACATCCACCATCTTCAAACCGGTGAAACCTATAAATAATGATAAACCTTTATATCTGGATCCGAAGCTGAAATTCACTTTTCAAAGGAGAAAACAAAAAGCTTCATGTACCAGAGCAAAGTGAACTTTTATGTCTTTATGATTATGAGCCGCAGCAGCAGAGCAGCAGAGGACAGACTGAGAATATTGATCAGGATATTAAACGTGATCAGGCCGGGTGCACGCAGGCGGGGGGGGTTAATTGCTGAGACGGATGCTGGGAAACGAAGTCGGCCGCGGCGGCTCGAGCTCCTCGTGAGACGGGCGCGGCGGCGATGTTCCTTCAGGACGAAGACGCTCAGAAAACAAACCAGGAAACAGACGGAGACTAAACTGTATCGACGACACTGTTGGTGGCTTTGTTTTAACGCACTGTCGGTGCCAGACGGGTGGGGCTTAGTGACAGAGCAAGAACGCTCACAAGAAACTCTGGGTAATTTTCTTCACACTGAATTGAATCTGCTGCTTTTCCACCATTTCATTATTGACACTGGAACAGTTTCAAAACATAAAAACATAATAACATAAAAGAAAACATCATCTTAGTGTGTTAAATGCAAGAACTAAGATCTGAGCTCTGATCTGGTTCATGTTCCTCAGTTCTCATCTCAACGGTTCCCTGCATGGTCCTTAAGTTCATGTCCTAATCAGCTATTTAATTAAGTCAATTAATATTTATTATTAAAAGGGCGCAGGGGTCACATGACTCGTTAAGGCAAGACAACAGCTCCTGTCAGATCTCCTCTGCTCACCTAGCGTTAGCATCCACATAGCTTCAGGTTGACCTGGCGTCTGCAGAGAGAACCTGAAGGTCAAAGGTCAACCAGCAGCGGGACAGACGCCTCCATCCTCTCGCCGCCTTCCCCTCCAGCAGGTGGCTGATTTACATTCATCGTGCACGCCTCTCGCCGCTTTGATGAATAGACTGTAATCTGTAATCTGTAATCTGCGGCGGCTACCCGCTGCTAACGAGCCAAATTAATTAGACACCGACAGTAAACATCTATCGATAAGATCAGATGGAACTTTATTGATCCCTGAGGGGGAAGCGGAGCGTGGAAGCTACAAACACCGACGAGCAGACGCATCACATCCTGTAGCTACAAATATCTGAATATATGAAACATGAAACAGAAAGAATAACGAACAATTAACTGAAAAAGAACAAAGCCGAGACAATCAATGAAATATTTGCGTTTTGAAAAGAGCGACAAATTGCTTCCACAACCACACACACACACAGTTTACAAATTAGATTAACCTCCAGAGGTGTCTTGAGAGAGCCTTTGGTGTGTGTGTGTGTGTGTGTGTGTGTGTGTGTGTGTGTGTGTGTGTGTGTGTGTGTGTGTGTGTGTGTGTGTGTGTGTGTGTGTGTGTGTGTGTGTGTGTGTGTGTGTGTGTGTGTGTGTGTAAATAATGAATCTCTGCTGGAAGTTGATAATACTCTGTATAAAGGTATCAACGGCTCTGCTTTTAACAGTGTGTAACCGGCAGGTTGGTGGGTGAGTGTGTGTCTGTGTCTGTGTGTGTTTGTGTGTGTCCACCCCTTTTATTTAAATATCTATTTTGAATATATCTCTACATATTAGTTGGATTTCCATAAAATCTAATTCATGTTCCCCTCAGGATGAGCTGCAATAACCTCTGACTTTGTTCAATAAGGACATTTGACGTAGAGGACACGGTGTCGGACCACAGACGTTCTCCAGTTCTGGAGTTTGTGTTTCACATATGAGGAACACAGCAGGAGAAGGTCTGGGTCAGACTCGGGTCAGACTCTGGACACCATCAACACACACACTGACAGCAGCTTGATGCCAGCCACCACACAAACGAGCAGCACTCGATGGCCCTGGTTGGGTCCAGGACACAGATCGAGTGGAAGATGGTTGAACTGCAGCAGATGCTCCGGACGTTCTCTGAAGGATCTGTGTGTGAGAACACAAATCCCAGTGGGAGCTTCTCTGCAGCCAGTCCCAGTATCAAGTCTGCAGAAGAGTCTGGACGAGCCGATGGGAGAACACAGCAGGAGAAAAATCTAAAAGAAAACAAATATCTCTCAGAATGAAAAAGCGGAGCCTTAGATGAGGAAGAGGCAGATGAAGATGTCACAGATCTTTTGGTGATGAAGGCCAGTGTCGATGCTTCATGTGTGAAAGTCTGGACTCAACTCCAGAACATCCTCCTGAGGTCACGTCTGAAAACCAACATGAACTCAGACTCACACACGTTTGTTTGTCCACATACTTTTGGCCACACGCTGTCATTTTGTGTCTCCGTGTTTAGAGATAAAGTTCATTTCCTTGTATTGAATTGGTTTCTTTTCCCAATGGTTCCCAGGAAGAACGAAACGGCTACAAAGGTGAATCAATGGAGTTTTAACACGACACCAACTAATTATAAAGACGAGCCGGAGCTTCTGGTTTGAAACTGGGACGTTTGAAAAGATTAATTAATCACAGACAGAGCAACAGGAAAACATGAGCTTTACGTTCAGAACTCGTGTGATGATGAGCAGCCATGTGTGTTCGCTGTGTGTTTAGATTATTTAACACCCTCATGCTCATGTTGTGAGAGTAGAGCCCAAAGGTGTTGAACCTTCTACGGTCGGAAGCAGACTGTGAACAACACGAACGACACGTAAATCACGTTATATATATATTCCTCAAAAATAGCTTCTCTCACTTTAGTTTGTTCTTATCACACTGATGTTTGTTCAGTAGTTTGTGGCTCAACGGCCAAACCAGAGAATCATTTCAATATTCTTGTCCAAACCGGTCGAGGAGTCAGTGTCTAAACTCTAATGTCCAAGTGTAAAGAGTTCATATGTCTCATAGGTTTGGTAGTAATAACTTATTTGATGATATATAAACAGGCTGAGATGTCTTTGATCTGTCCGAGAGAGTTTCCGCTCGAGGGGTTTCTCACAGGAAGCTGAGACTTACCGTGTGTTCCTGAACTCATCGGCATCCTCTAGCACCTGTAGAAACAGGAAGTGAGGAACCTGGGAGGTTTCTCGGGGGTCGGCGCCTTGGCTCTGCCACACGGAGCGTCCCCGTGGTGGCGCCCACGCTAATGGCTCCTGGCTGACATTTAGATAAAGGTGAGAGGGAAAAGGTTCAGTAAACCCGCCATCGACCTTTCACCTCCCGTCCAGGAAGTCAAGCTGCAGCCAGTGAGCCTGACATTTCCTCCGCGGAGCGTTTCATTCAGCTAATTAACCCGTTAGCCGGATGAGCTGCCGCACAAAGGGAGGAGGAGGAAAGGTGGAGGGGCAGAGAGGAGGAGGAGCGCTGATAGAAGGAAGACTGGACTCTTACTTCACTTATCTTAAATAGTCCGGACATGATTTATTATAAACTGGAATTTCCAATGTGCTTATTTTCTGGGTTGTAGCACAAAAATCTGGGTCCTGTCAGAACCTCAGTGGCCCACTTTATCTTTCAAAATCCATCTGAGGCTGAGCAGGGTTTAGAGAACTCTCGTTTTCTACATCCTGACAGTTCACATGAGGATTTACTCAATAAATATATTATAAATAATAAAGGAACTTGCCGGAAACCAGTTAAAACTGAGTCTGATTGGCCGCCTCTGTTTGTGAAGCTCACTTTTGTTTTGACAGATTTTAAACTCTGATTCTGCACTGATCACTGTTTAATACATGCAGTATATTTTATCCTTATTTCTCAACAATCTGTACAAACAGTGTGGTAAATCTACATGTACGTTACATTAATAACATGACATTTAACACCTCATTATTTACTTGGTGGTCGTTGCCCATGTTAACCAGAGAACAGCCGTCTCCTCTCCGCTGTGGGAGGAGCTTCGTGTTTCACAGCTAAAGAACTCGATGAGGAAGCTGTGGTTTCCCTTCAGGTCAACATCCCAGTTTCCATGTAAATGGATGAAAACAAGTTTAACTTGTCTCAGATCAACATGAACATGAGAAGACGATTTACTTAAATATACGTGAAGCCTTTGTTACAGCTATCCTTACATATACATTGTTAAATACATTACGTTTTGTTTGCATTGACCAATGATGAAGATGGATGATCTCGGGGTCTGCAGGAGGAAGTTCCAGAAAGTGTCCAGAGCATCGGACTCAGACGTTTGTCCTCACACAGAGAATCTCCATTTGATATCTGTGTGGAAGTCTGATTTAATAACTGTATATCACATGTGCTGAGACTCTTCACAACAGGAGTCACAGTCACTCGTCTCTTTCAGGAACGACTCAGCCACTTGGTTTGTCCTCCTCGTTTGTGTAATATAAAATAAAAGAGTTAACTACCATCTGAACCTCAGCTCTCAGGAACAGGAAGGTGTGGTTTCCCTTCAGGTCAACATCCCAGTTTCCATGTAAAATGCTGAAAACAACTTGTCTCAGATCAACATGAACATGAAAAGATGATTTACTCAAATGTATGTGCTGCTTTTGTTGCAGTTATTCTTACATATACAGTGTTAAATAGATACCTTTTGTTTGCATTGACCAATGATGAAGATGGTTTTACTAATTTCTTCTCTGTAGATTTTCCTGTTTTTGATCTCGGGGTCTGCAGGAAGAAGTTCCAGAAAGTGTCCAGAGCATCGGACTTAGACATCTGTCCTCACACAGAGAATCTGCATTTGATACCTGTGTGGACGTCTGATGTAATAACTGTATATCACATGTGCTGAGACTCTTCACAACAGGAGTCACAGTCACTCGTCTCCTTCAGGAACGACTCAGCCACTTGGTTTTTCCTCCTCGTTTGTGTAATATAAAATAAGAGAGTTAACTACCGTGTGAACCTCAGCTCTCAGGAACAGGAAGGTGAGCGTCTCCCCCACAGGAGAGAGCATTAGTGGAAAGCTTCTCGTCTCGCTGCTCTCCACGCCTCCCTGCTTCTGAGCGACGCACAGCAGGAGGCCACGGCTACTCCTCATCTGCTTCTTCATTCTCATTATTCATATTCTTGTTAACAGGAGCAGATAAAAGCGAAATCAAATGATTCAAACATGTAATTGTAACTGTCATTTTACCACCGTGAGAAGAAGAGAAATCGAGAGATAAAAGGTTTCCAGCACAGGTTTGATCAGACGGTTGATTAATGCATATTTTTTGTGCACATATATTTGAGGGCGAGCTAATTGGTTCTGGAAGAGAGTGAGCCAGAAGTCACATGACTTATTTTTGTCTTTATAAGATGATGCTGTATTCATCTTTGAAGCCTTATTTATTCAACCATATACTTTACGTATAACTGTTTGTTGTTGTAATGGAAATAACCAATAGAAATGTGTTTTGTGTCTGCTGAACAAAAAGCCCCGGTGTGTTGTGTGTTTACCGACCTCACAGTGTTTTGTGTCTTTGTTCTGTGAAGTGCAGCAGATCACAGGTAATGGATGAACCTGGTTTAGGGGCACGGTAACCACGGTGACGCTGCTCGCTCTGCGATGGGTGTTTTGTGCTTTGAAGTAGAACGAGAGAGAGAGAGAGAGAGAGGGAGGGCGGCCAAAGTGGCGTAATTAGCGGGGCGGCCAATCACGTGCGAGAAACAACAACAGTGAGGTGAGAGTGGGCGGGGCAGCGGTCGGGTGTCACGGAAACAGACGGAGGTGTAAACACGAGGGTTGAGCGCTGTTGTTTGTCAGGTGACCTTTGACCCCTCTTCAGTACACGTGCTCTATTATCCCATTAGGAAAAAGAAAACAGTGGAAACAGCACATTCACAGGTCGAGCCTCTCTCCCACTCTAACTCTAGAGACGTTAAAGTGTGTGAGAGAGGTTACACACAGACACACACACAGACACACACACACACAGACACACACTGTCACATCCTGTTATCGTGTGTGTGACACTGTTGTATCAATACGAGTGATCAGATCAATAACTGCCAGCGGTTCAATCAATACAGTTAAAAGTGACAGAGAGTGAGGATTCTCTCTCTCTCTCACACACACACACACAGACACACACAATCACACACACACTGAGGATTCTCTCTCACACACACACACACAGACACACACAATCACACACGCACAACACTGAGGATTCTCTCTCTCTCACACACACACACACAGACACACACAATCACACACACACACACTGAGGATTTTCTCTCTCTCTCACACACACACACACAGACACACACAATCACACACACAGACACACACAATGGTCATAGAGTGGAGACGTTTACATATGTCGAATGTTTTCAATGCTGAAAAAATGTACACAATATTTTCGTATTATTTTGAATGATCAGATTCTTGGAGGTTGTGTATGTGAGAACCTTTGAGGAGGAGGTTCCAGAGCTTCTGGTGATGATGGCATGACGGCCTCCTGCTGCTCTACACGCCCCGCCCCTTCTGCTCTACAGGCTCCGCCCCTGGCCTGGATGTTCCCACATGTTCCTGTTGTCGTGTTTCAGTTTTCCGAGGAAACAGAACACTGAGCTCTGATTGGTTGGTTACACGTTACACCCGAAAACACTCGTGATTAATTACGAGACGAAGTGGGGCCCTTCTGAACCCTGAGCCTGGAGCAGCAACTTTTATTTCCTCCGTTAATTAGCCAACGAGTCTAGATCGTTAAAACGGAGCCCAAAGTGCTGCAGACTGTTGTGCACATGAAAAATGACGCAAATAACTGGGAAAGGATCTAATATGATAAAAGAGCCACATAGAAAAGTTCAGGGTTCTTCCTCAGATGGTGAATGTCGGTCACTTCAGTTCCAGAAAGTTCCAGGAAACATTACTGATGGAGTAAAATGGAACCTGGAGTAAAACGCCAGTGTTCATGTTTGTCTTTCCCTCTTTGTTGATATGAAAACATGTTTTGAAAGACCTGAACAAAACCAGTGAATTATAAACTAAAGTGGGAAAAAGCTTCAGGCGCTTCAGAAGCTTCTTATCCATCATCAGCACCATCAGTGGGCGTCTGATCGGGTTCTTCTGCAGAGGAACAACGAGCACCAGCACCAGCTCGAGTCACAAAGAACCTTCTTCACAGACGAGTAGAACAAGGAGTCCTGCAGCAGATGGTCTGGAATCAGTTCACTGACAAATTAAAACTATGCATGGCATCGTGTTTGAAAGCCGCCTCACTTTGTTGCTGCTGCCGAAAACTTTTCCACAGTTTTTACACGGATCTTTAGATAATATATATTTATCAAGAATTTATTTGCACAAGCGCATTTTAATTTCTACATTTCTATTTACCAACAAAATCCCCCAGAAGACGACGGTCTGCTGTTTTAAATCCATTCTGCAGGACTTGGCCCCGAAAGGAAACAAATACAAACCAGTCTGGAGTCTGTCTGGAAAATATTCAAGTGGGTTTCTGATAAATTGCCGATGTTGCTCTAAAAGTCATGTGACGCAGAAACACACTTTATTAGACTAAACAGATTGTACAGATGTTCCTGTCTTCATTATGTTTAATAAGGTCACAGTTAAAATGTAGATGACATCATGTTGAGGCTTGTTTATCATTAATGTTCTTCTGCAATTTGGACCCTTGTGTTGACGATAAGAACAGGATGTCATACAATAGTGAGAGCAATCATCACTTCCATATAGCTGTTAAAATATATTATATATATGACCTCGTATCATTACACTAGCATTTCGTCCCCTACATAAAGTCCAGGTCTCAGAAAACAGTTTCTTTTGCATGATCTCGTTCAGGTGTACCTAATAAAGTGACCACAGTGCGATGTGAAAACAGCTGGAATATATATAATCCAGTTATAGAACATTTTAACACGACTGATCAGAAGACAGCTGGAGGTCACAGGAAGTGACATCACTCCTCCACGGCGACCCGCTGAGGTTTAACGCCTCCGTGTGTTTCCAGCTTCAGTCGTTTGAGCAGAGACGAAGAACAGCGAGGAAGAGGAGGAGAGGTTTTTCAAATTAAAACAGCTTCGTCTCTCTTTTCTCTCCGGAACGCCGGTTACCATGGCAGCCATTGGAAAATATTGCCAATCAATCTGGCAGCTCCGCCCCCAACATGAATAGAACCAACACACACACACACCCTTGAGCATTTAGTGAGTCATTTATTGTATATGTGTGTTAGTGTGTGATCATGGTTTCTCATTAATTCAACACAATGATGTGCTGCCAGCGACAGAGACATGAAAAGCACAGAGCGTCTCCTGTTGTTGTGTTTGTGTTGTGACGAGGTCGACTGCCAACACAAGCTGATCAACATCATCCTTCACGAGTTCTACAGCTAGAGGCAGTGAGACGCTCTCATATTCATCCTTCATTCAAAGTGTAAAACAAATCGGAAAATCACGAGAACCGATACTTAAAGAAGAAGAATATAGAACTAAAGGTATAAACAGAGCTAGTAGAAGTAGCACCAGAAGAAGTAGAAGAAGTTGTAGGCGAGTAGAACATCAAGAAGTAGTAGGAGAAGAAGTAGAAGTACTAGTAAGCTAGTCGAACAAGGAGTCGTAGTGGTAGAAGTAGAAAAAGAAGACGGAATTTAGTAGAAGAGGTACTAGTTGAAGTAGTAGAAGTATGAGTAGGCTAGAAGAAAAACAAGAAGTACTAGAATAAGTAGTAAAATATGTTTAAGAAGCACTAGTGAAATGTACTAGTAAAGGAAGTAGAATTCGTTTAAGTAGAAGTAGAACTAGAAGAAATTGAAGAAGTTGTAGGCGAGTAGAACATCAAGAAGTAGTAGGAGAAGAAGTATAAGTACTAGTAAGCTAGTCGAACAAGAAGTTGTAGTAGTAGAAGTAGAAAAAGAAGAATACGTTTAAGAAGTAGCAGTAACGGAATTTAGTAGAAGAGGTACTAGATGAAGTAGTAGAAGCAATAGTAGGCTAGAAGAAAAAAAAGAAGTACTAGAAGAAGTAGTAAAATACGTTTTTAAGCAGTAGTAATAGAAGAGGTACTAGTTGAAGTAGTAGAAGTATTAGTAAGCTAGTCGAACAAGAAGTCGTAGTAGTAGAAGTAGAAAAAGAAGACGGAATTTAGTAGAAGAGGTACTAGTTGAAGTAGTAGAAGTATGAGTAGGCTAGAAGAAAAACAAGAAATACTAGAATAAGTAGTAAAATATGTTTAAGAAGCACTAGTGAAATGTACTAGTAAAGGAAGTAGAATTCGTTTAAGTAGAAGTAGAACTAGAAGAAATTGAAGAAGTTGTAGGCGAGTAGAACATCAAGAAGTAGTAGGAGAAGAAGTATAAGTACTAGTAAGCTAGTCGAACAAGAAGTTGTAGTAGTAGAAGTAGAAAAAGAAGAATACGTTTAAGAAGTAGCAGTAACAGACGGAATTTAGTAGAAGAGGTACTAGATGAAGTAGTAGAAGCAATAGTAGGCTAGAAGAAAAACAAGAAGTACTAGAAGAAGTAGTAAAATACGTTTAGAAGCAGTAGTAATAGAAGAGTTACTAGTTGAAGTAGTAGAAGTATTAGTAAGCTAGTCGAACAAGAAGTCGTAGTAGTAGAAGTAGAAAAAGAAAAAATGTTTAAGAAGTAGTAGTAACAGATGGTTTAGTAGAAGAGGTACTAGGTGAAGTAGTAGTAGAAGCAAACTTGAAGAAAAACAAGAAATACTAGAATAAGTAGTAAAATATGTTTAAGAAGCAGTAGTAATAGAAGAGGTGGTAGTAAATGTACTGTAAAGGAATAGAAGACGTTTAAGTAGACGTAGTAAAAGAAGAAGTTGTAGAGGAAGAGCTACTAGTAGAAGAATATCGTTACAAGTTTAAATCGTACGAAGAAGAGGAACTAAAAAAGGAAGTAATAGAAGAGGTAGCCTAGTAGAAGTTGTAATAGAAGTAGAATAAAGGAAGTACCAAACTAAAGCAGAGTAAATTATAATAATTGTGTGAAACAGATTTGTCCTTGTAATGTACAAAGAATTCAGCTGTTGACTTTAACTGTATACAAATGTTTGTATCCTGAAATTATTCTATTATGAAGAAAAAATATTTAGATTTTAAGATTTTAAATAATTCAGTGAAACCTAAAATAACTGAGTCTCTTTAATATGTATTCATCTTCTTCAAAGTGAACAAAAAGAACGTGTATCGACTCTTCAACGCACATTTCACATTCCTCTTGTTTTTGGAATTAAATTAATAAAGATGTCGTCTTGCTGTTACGCGGCTCATTAGAGTCATTAGGATGCATGAAGATTTTACGACAATCCATAAACACAATAATTCACCTGGTAACACAGGAATTCACCTTATATGAATTTATATTGAGGTCAAGAGACGCTGATTGAAAATCCATTTCTGTTTGATTTCCCGACGGCGGCTGGAATTATCTGCTCGGGGACGAAGGGAATAAAAACAATTCTGATATCAATGCTGATTGTGTTTTGTTTAAAGTCTCAGTGTAGACGGTCGTTAGCGTGTCGTAAGCGTGTCGTTAGCGTGTCTTCATAAGAGATTGGCTTTTTTCTTCTTCACACTGTCGACTGTAAATAAAGATGGACGGGAGATGGTGATAAACTCTATATCAACGATTCATAGGATTCTATAGAAGAACGCTGTGAACCAAGAAACATCGGTGGAGCCAGACGTCTGTGAATGTGAAGCAGTGATTCTAAATCCAGCTGCTAACTTGTAGTTACACGTAGCAGCGCTAACTACACGTAGAATACCCGCTCGACAGCCACCAGTTGCCATCTGGTTCATGTTCACTACCCAGAGGTGTCAAAAGTATTCACATTCATTACTCAAGTAGAAGTATAGATACTAGGGTTTAAAAATACTTTTGTAGAAGTTGAAGTATCAACTCAAGCTTTTTACTTAAGTAAAAGTGTAAAAGTACTGGTTTCAAAACTACTTAAAGTATAAAAGTAAAAGTAATGTAAGGGAACATTTTTTTCCATTAAGGACAAACTCTTAAGCCCCGTCTCAGGGTCCCATAGTGCACTACCCCCCCGCCTCCTTTAAAAAAACAGTTTTCTAAAGGCCATTATGACTATCATGTTATATTAAAATGTTATGTTGAAAAATGTGGGATGCACTAGGCTACTTGTTTCAGCTGCATATATGCCTATTGAAAATCATCACATTTTATTACAATGAAAATACATTAAAGTACCATATGTGTACTACTGAGCATTAACATGCGTTTCCTGAAGCAGAAGACATGATAACTAATTGCCAATAAGTATTGTAATACTGCAAAAAGTCAAACTTCAGTGGAATGTTATCAATAACCTTTATTGGAAGAGACCTTGAGACCTTTGGACTCAATCCTGTATTTACAATAACACGACCAATAGGCTTTGTTCAGCCGCAAAAGCAGTGTCGATACCTGGTGTAAGATCTCGTTAGCTCTGCTCTCATTGTCTCATTGTCGTCTTTCTCTCTGTGAGCGAATGTGTGAAACTGAGAAAACATCGTGACACGGCCACTCGTCAATAAATCTGATTTACGCTCCGTCAGGATCCTCAGGAGAATCCCTGATTCCCCTTTTCATAAAGAAACCTCATTTTCTGCTTCACCTTCACAGACGTGATGAAGCGCACCCGACGTATTTGACGCAACTAAATGAAATTATTCGTGGGAATGAAGCGTATTCACAGCAGATCAATAACCATCGTGTGAGAAAACACTGTGATTCTTCGTTCCCTGATGATTTCATGTTTTTCATCTGGAGCGTGAAATCGGTTCGTTGTTCAAACTGCTCACTTTGGAAAAGTGACACGTTCACGTGTGTTTGAGATCTGAGATTAAACTGCATCAACGTTGTGTCCATTCAAGTCAAAACACAGGAGAATCTAATGAAATCTATTTTTAAAGCCATATTTCTGTGGGTTTATTCATATTTTTCATGACATTTGATGCATGATACTGAACAAACTCTTTCAGGATTGTGTCACTTCTCTTCTTTGATTAACATGTTGGGAAATATCATCATTTCCTGTTTGATGTCGGAGTCGGTTTTCGTATAGAAGAAACTTTGGCTTCATTTCTGGCTAGTTTTTATATATATATATATTTTAATGTAGTTTCCACTCCAGCAGCACAAGAACACTTCCCTACTGGACACTGATACAATCACATCATTGCATCCCATTCCTGTATCTGTAAATATATTCTCTGTATGTGATTTATGTATGTGTGTCAGTGAGATGTTTAAGTGTTAACTGTATAAGCTACTGGATGATCTCAATTTCCCTCGGGATTAATAAAGTATCCATCTATCTATCTATCTATCTATCTATCTATCTATCTATCTATCTATCTATCTATCTATCTATCTATCTATCTATCTATCTATCTATCTATCTATCTATCTATCTATCTATCTATCTATCTATCTATCTATCTATCTATCTATCTATCTATCTATCTATCTATCTATCTATCTATCTATCTATCTATCTATCTATCTATCTAGTGGGAGGAAGTAGAGACGCTTTGTCCTTCATTATTTACCGTCTATGGAAACGATGATGGGCATCGATCATTTTATCTCTTATAAATATAGATGTGTGTGTGTGTGTGTGTGTTACACTAAATGTTACACAATGGATTAGTCACTTTATTGAATGACCTGTCAATCACTGTAGTGGTGGGCAAGGCCAATATATCCTGCAAGTGAAAAACGTAAAAGCGTTGGAAAAAACGTTTTTCCAGCAAACACACACACGCACACAGACGCACATACACACACACACACACACACACACACAAATACACACACACTGTCAGTTTGTCACCTGAAGCCTCAATCAACCACACAGAGAACTGTCACTCACCCTGACAGCCATATTGTTGGCGATGGCACGGAGACAAGACGGCTTTGAGAAGTGTGTTGTGTGTGTGTGTGTGTGTGTGTGTGTGTGTGTCTGTGTGTGTGTTTAACACAAAGGGTAAATAACATCTACAGTTTGATCACATGAGCCAGAAACGCAGACGCACTTCCTACCTGGTTTATCTGCACTGAAGATTTTATGTTTTTCATCAAATGAAACTGAATTGTCTGTTAACATGAATAGTTTATAAATAACATTTAATGATTTACTGAACTGGTGTTATTTTTTCATACGTTTTCAAAATAAAAGCACTGTAATTCAGCGCAATATAAACCATTGCAACAAAAAAAAAGGAGATTGTGCTTTAACTTTAAAAAGAAATTTGCGAAAGAGGAAGTAATGCTTTGATTATTGCAGCACCATTATGTTTCAGTCTGTAGTTCTCCAGGTACGGACACAAACTGTATTTTTGATCAATTTGTATTTATCATCCAAACCCTTTGTTGTATTTATGGTTCTAAACATGAGCTGAACTTTATTCTCTGTTAAATTCACCATCAGAAGTTTGCAGCAGTTCAAACTTAAACTTGTCTTGTGGCTGAAAACTGTTCTTACTTGTGTTTATGATCCGAACATCAGCTGAAATGTTAATGTAACTATTTATAGTGTGAACAATCAGCTGAAAGGTGTTTCACTTCTCCGTCTCCTCCTGAATGCAGCAGGAGCCCCAGCTGGTGGAGCTGCGGGGGGGTGGGGTGGGGGGGGGGGTGCTGGGTGGGAGATGGAGGCCTGTCTGCCGGCGGCCTGGTTACAGCGGCGCAGGTCTGTAGTGCGATTCCCACAGGTGCTCATTACAGACCCGCCACTCAGGAAACACATCTGCCGGCAGCCAATGAGACGCTGCCCTGCAACCCACACAGGTCCCGCCCACACACACACACACACACACACACACACACACACACAGACACACACACCCGCCTGCAGGGTTCTGAGTGGGTCTGCTCGCAGTTCGGCCTCCCGGTGCTAATCTGGTGTGTCAGCGAGGGAAGAGAATAAAATCCGACTAATACAGACGGACAGGTCGGACATCTTATTTTCTATATTCTCCTTTGACAATAATCAGTTTAGTTGTTGAACTATTCTGGATCTGAAGAAGAAAAAAAAATGGATCTATCCGTTGTTATACGTCAGACAGGAAGTCGATGGTACGAACAAACATTAAATTGTCGGACTAGCACCAACGTGTTCTAACAGTTTTCTCACGAGCAAAATTAGTTTGCAGACTTGTAACTGCTTTATCGAGCTTCTAGCGCCACCTACTGTATTTAAGGACTTTGTTCTAATTAAAATCGCTGAGGCCTAAAAACTTTGGTTTTAATTCGTTATTTGATGATATAAAAACGGGCTGATTGGTCGAGTAGATCTTTATCTATCGTCCCGTGATGAACACAAAACGTTGAATGACCTCACCTTCATACAGTCGTGGGAAGTGAGTGTGTTAACCTGCCCTACCAGCGTTTGGTTAACCTGGTTAAAGCCACTAGTTTACAGCCAGAGAAGCTTCAGAGTTTTTATCACTAAAATCTAAAATGATCTCATCTTGTGAACGAACTGTAGAAATGTCTGTTGGTGTAATTTTACGAACTCTGGACGAAGCCAAACAAACCGATTCAATCCTGCTTTCAGTCTTTATGCTAAGCTAGGCTAACCAGGTCCTGACTCCACCTCCGTGCATCATTTCTCCCAGTATGATGAACAATTACTGTCATTCTACAGACTCTTTATTGTGAAGGGAAAGTGGATGAGTGATTAGATTAGATTAGATTAAACTTTATTGTCATTGCACAGTACAAGTACTTATACAGCGAAATGCTGTTTAGCATCTAACCAGAAGTGCAAATAAGGCAGTAAAAGTGCAGAGTATTGTGCATGTTAAAGTGAAAATGTAAATAAATAAGATCTGTACAGTAAGAAATATATATGGAATATTACAGTATAAAGAGGAATTGTATTATATAAGAATGACTGTATGATATAAGAACGATAAAAACATGTCGTCCCTGGGTGGGCAGGGAAGAGGTGAGTGAATATGAGGGGAAATGGAGAGAGAGGGGGGGAGGAGGTCAGAACTCCTTTCATCTCTTCACCTCGACTTCAAAGACGACATCGACGCTGCTTTGATTCCACGGAGAGCAGGAGGACGAGGACCAGGTGGAGGAGAGGGAGCTCATGTACGTCCAGATCATTTAACTCTTTATTTGTCTTTCTGAGTTTGTCT
This sequence comes from Limanda limanda, assembly GCF_963576545.1. Lineage (NCBI taxonomy): Eukaryota > Metazoa > Chordata > Actinopteri > Pleuronectiformes > Pleuronectidae > Limanda > Limanda limanda. Next base: position 27,602,583 of record NC_083645.1, on the reverse strand, counting down.
CACATTGATGATGTAATCCTGTTTTTTTCCACTGAATTCAATCACATGGAACTAATCTGTGAGAACAGATGATGGAACGCTACATCATCGTCGGCCCAAAGAAGACGAAGAAGCACTTGACCGTAACACAGTCTGTTGACCTTTGACCTTCCCCCGTGTACGTTTGGCTGGACTCAGGTTCCCAGAGGTTTTTATTATCGTCCTTATTCAGGTCAGAAGGACTTTTCATCAACGATTGGATTATTTGTCCGTCCAACGCATTACGATGCAAAGTCCCTCAACAATAACAACAGAGATTTCCATTCACGCGTCTCTGTGCATATTCATGAGGAGGATTGACCTCTTGACCTTTTCCTGCAGCGTCAACATCAGATCAAGTGAAAATAAAAGAAATCAGAAATCACCAAACTGTTGCTTCTCTTCTGTTTGGCTTGGAAACTTTTTGTTTTGTTCCACTAAGTTCCGCTCAGCTACATAGTTCCACCATGTGGGATGTGAAAAAAAAAATAAAGTTTGCTGCTACATCCGCACAATAAGTTTTTAGTTCATCGTACATGTTGGTGCAAAACAAGCTCTAACTATCTGGCTGAGTGATCTTTAATTAAAAGGAAGGACACAAAGCAGCGGCGGCGCCATCAAGGCCGCTCGTTCCTCCTGCCTGCGCTCGGCTTTCATTTCACTTTGTCTCACGAAGCTTATTAGCAAAAACATTTCAGCCTGAAAATGTGAAACAAAAGGAAAACGCACTTCTGCTTTGAGGCCTTGAGAAAGTGATTCAGAGACTGTGAAGCTGAACTGTGAATAGACTCAGAATAATACTGTCACCTCAGTGTTTGTTTCCTCCACTGCTGAATATACTTTTTAATTCTGATTCAAACTTAAAACTAAATATATATATATATTAAGATTTTCATTTATTTTGTCCTCATATACATTTTTCTGTAAGCGGAGCTGTTTATCATATATTGATTGTTACGCTTGGACGGATTTTAACTAAAGTGTGAATATTACGTCTGGTAATAGATGTTCAACCTTTGGCGATCATCGGTCAAAGTTCAACAAAAAAACACAAAACATGAAATAAATATTAATTCAAAGAAAGCAAATGAATAAATTATTGAATAGTTAAATAAAATGGAATATATCAGGTATAAATAAATGGACATATAAATAAAACAAGCTTTAAACAGATATAATGTGATTTTCTGGTGTTTTCATGCACTGATCTGTAAAACAAATTCTGCCTCAGGGATAATATTTTAAATTAAAAGTCTCAGTAAACAGGTCAGTTTTGAGTTTGTGTTTAGAAAGAACAACAAGAACAAAGTTGTGTGAGCGGAGAAGTGTTAAAAACCCACCGGTGTGACCGAGCGTCTTCATATCACGTTGACTCAGCGTCTTCATCACGACAGTAACCACCTGAGAGAAAACACACGTTCTAAATATCGTTGGCTAATTAAAAGTAAACTGTTTGGAAACAGACACGAGAACAGATTTGAGTTTAAGCTCCTCACGCTGTGGCAGAGACACGCTGAGTCAACAGGGCGGATCCAGAGCTGTAATAGATTCTCTTTATTAACTCAAACAGTCGGGAGATATCGAGCCAGAATAAACACAATTACAAATTAATTCCCACAGTTTTACAGTGAGCAGAGTGAATCGTCTTTTTTACAGCTGCCGGAGTTTCTATCTTTATAAATTGTCTTTCAATCACTCGAGAGATGAAACAGAAAATATGAAGAACCGTCGGCTCGCGGTCGGTTTGGTTCCGTCAATCAGTCGAGCTACAGGAAGTACAGTGAGAGTTCTGGTGTTGAGGCACGAGCAGGAAAGTTTCTGCACAATATAATCATAATAAACTTTATTTATGTTTCTCTTTATTTACTGAGAATGTTACAAATAAATAAAAATCCCCGAAAAACGTTAAACCCAGATAAGAAAAGGACATTGGCCAAATAAGAGATGTTTTTAAAATCAAATTAAAAATGATATAAATAAATGGAAATCAATCATGCATGTCAATCACAAAGCGAAGTTGACCTTTGACCCCTTGTCTTTGGCGCAGACCCGTAGAGAATCGACCGGTGTCGTCGTGTAACAGATGAAAATCCAGAGTCCCGACAAAAACAAACACAAATAACTGGAAACCCCCGACAACAGCAGCTAATGCGTTAATGTAGAAAATGTAGGTTAACAACAGCATTACTGTAAGCATGGTAATATGATAAATACAAATAATCCAAACACAAGTATTTATGTCTTTGCTATGAGTCGGGGTTCAGTAATCCCCCAGCAGACAGATGTTTGAACCCCCCCCCCCACCTCTTCTACCACATTATGTTTATGTTAAAGTCTTTTTATGATCTGTGTTTAATCTGTGATTAATCCGTGTTCAGCATCCGCTCGGAAATCCGACTTTTCATTTTTCTGTGAAAACTTGTTTGCTCACATTTTATTGTCATTATAATGACATTTTAAAATGAACATTGAATGTGTTAAATATATAAATTCTTAGCATGTGGGCAAAGTTATTATTGATGATATAATATTATATCTATGATATGTTATGTGATATTTTGGATACTTCCATTATGAGATTGAATGTATCAGAAACTGTAACTGAATAAATCACCCACCAGTTTATTGATAGTTATAAAGTTATAAGTTATATAAAGTTAATTCTGCCTCATGTCAACAGGATATTGTAAATATTGTATGAAAAATAATCATTTTACTATATTTTTAATAATCTACAGCTTCTCAAAAAAAACTATTTTACTTTTGCACTTTTAAATGAATAAAATGTTGAGTTTACACGGATATAAATCCACTTTTTAATCAGAATCAGAATCAGAATTATTTTAATTGCCAAGTACATTTGCACATACAGGAAATTGCCTTGGTGTAGTTGGTGCACATAAATAACAATCAGACATTAAACAACAATATATATATATATATAAATATATATAAAACAATATAAAATTAAACAATATATACAGTATATACAGTGAGAGAGTTATGGGCACGTAAGGTGCAGAGATTTTCTGGAATAAGCGGTGACGTTAATATTCATTAACAAGGAAAACAGCTGTGTGTGTGTGTGTGTGTTGTTGTGTGTAAAAGTAACTCTGGTGACTTGTCAACTAAGTTAACCTCTTAGTAAACTGAACAGTTGCATATATTGGAAATATTTGAAATTGCCACTGTACATAAAAACAAAACAACAATATATACAGTAAGAACATTGATGTAGTTACTTTAATATTGTTTTGTTTTAGTTCTGGTAGAAGCCGTAAGAGTTCATTACAAAAGTTTCTTCTTCCACTAAATTCCAGGTAAAAGATGCATTAAAAGAAAGTTTTTAAGAATTTACTCAAAACAGAATTTGAACTCTTGTCTCTATAGAACCTGTTTTCTTCTTCCCTGATCCTCTGGTGAGTTTCTACATGTTTTGACCAACCTTTTCTAACCAGTGTGATGTGTGTGTGTTTGAAACTGGTCCCAGTGTTCCCATCACACGCTGACACATCAGTGACCGGGTTCAGGTCCGTCCCCCCTGTGGACCCCCAGTCTGCTCCAGGGCTCCGTCTGAACCCCCCCCCCCCCCCTCTCAGTGGACACTGGGCCGAGGGCTTCACCCTCAACCAGAACCTTCTCATGCTGGAACCCACATGAGAGGGTGATACTGGGAATCTAAAATATAAGACTGTGTGTGTGGCAGTGGTGTATAAAGTATTTGAAAGCCATACTTGAGTAAAAGTACAGATATCTTACCTTATAGTGACTCCGGTAAAAGTAAAAGTCACCCGTCAGGAAATTACTAGAATAAAAAGTCTTAAAGTAGCTCATATTAAATATACTTAAGTATCAAAAGTATCGGGTGTTAAAATGTACTTAAGTATCAAAAGTAAAAGTACAAGTACCAAAATTAAAAATGCTAAGTGATTTTTACACTAGGCCTATACAGACACAAAACAACCCAAAATTGTTCAGTTCAGGATTTATTTCAACTGACTGAAAAATTATAACAACAATATATATATAATGTTTAATTTTACAAACCTCCGCTGCTCAAGTAACGAGCCAGTTTTGAGAATATAAGTAGAAAGTACAAAAATTTGTGTTCAAATGTAGCGAGTAAAAGCAAAAAGTCGTCATATTAATAAATACTCAAGTAAGTACAGATATGTGAAAAATCTACTTAAGTACAGTAACAAAGTATTTCTAATTCGCTACTTCCCACCACTGGTGTGTGGTAGGAACCAGTTTGCGACTAACTTCTCATTTGTTATTCTTGTTACTTTGGGGGCGTGGCTCGACCAATCACGAGTCAGTCTCAGAGGCTTTGTTGAGGCGTCTGATGTCAGGTGGGAGTGTTGAGGATGCTACTGATTTCCAGGTTTGGTCTTTGCAGGAGTCACTTTTTAAAAGAGCAACAAACCAAACAGATGCAAACTTCCTCAGAATGAAACATGTTGTTTAATGAGCTCGAGAGGTTTTTGTCGCGACTGCAGCTAGTTCAAATTCTTCTTATCAAATATCTGAAGGAGTTTTATGAACGTATTCTGATGTCACAGCAGACTTAGGAGGAGTGTCCTCTTCATAAAAATGTCTCTTACAATCACATTAATGAGTTTTTCATTCAGTTTTCTACACTCACATTTTGAGATTAGAATAGTCGCAGCCCTAACATCAACCCGTTTTTATTTTCTATAATAAACGTCAGGTGTAAAGCATTCAAATTAAAAGTAATAGGTATTTATAGATTTGATCTCAGCGTCCCTGGAAATGTGATGAAATGTTATTATTAGCACGAGGGACGGATATTTCTTGTCGTTCTTTGTCGACACGGAGAAATAAACCATTGATCATCTTGACCTTGGACGTGGAAGTTTTCTTCTGTTAAGGAGAAGCTCAGTTGAAAAGTTTCTTCTTCCAACTTTTCTAAAATGAAGTCGACAGCAGTAGAAAACAACAGAGTCCATCTCCGTCCGTGTTCTCTGTGAAGACGAAGGTGGAGATGGTTCGGAGGGAGGAGGCAGTGAGGGGGCGGGACTCCGGGCGGGAGGTTAGCGGTGTTAGCTAACCTTTAGCCTCGGGCGCTCCGAGCTGCCGGCTGTGTTTGTTGTCTGTTGTTCTAATGAGAGCGGCCGAGTGGAGCGGAGCCGCTGAGTTTCCACACATTAGTCTGGTAATGGCTTCGGTCAGACACCTCGCTCACATTTGCAGAGGTTGACCTCTGACCTCCGAGTGCGGCGAGCTGCAGGGCCGCGGATCATCAGATGACGGGAGGTTTTCCAGATAGGAAGCGCTCGGTTCGGGTTTCATTAACACTGCAACCTCCAGGCCGAGAGCGAGGAGGCGGGGCCGGGGCGACACCCGGCCTGGCCGCGGCGTGCTCCTCCATCTCGCCGCTGAATGGATAAATAATTAGCCGAGCTCAATCTCCTCGGCCTCCCACACGAGGTTAAAGCCGGCGCTCCTCACCTCGCTCTGCAGGGGGAGAGGAGACAGGGCTGCAGCCGGAGATGCATTCAGGAGGCCTGCGAAATTACAGCGCTGCCGTGTCCTCCTCTCATCCTTCTCCTCCCTCACAGCTGACCCTCATTGGAAATGGATGAGCTGGGATTCAACGCAACACAGCAGCTTCAATAAAGAAGCGAGAGGGCACACACAACCACAGCTGAGGAGGAGGAAGAGCTTCAGACAGAGGTGGGCGGAATTCACCGCTCCGCCAAAACATCCAAATGGTTCCCTGGGCGATCTAATTGGTTTGTCTGTGTCTCCCGCTGTCACAGGACTCTGCTCTCTGTCGGCGTGATGTTAAACAGCCGCTCAGCATCTTCACCTCCACCTCCTCTTCCTCACATCACCTCGGCGGGACCTCGCTCGCCCACTGATGCACCGCGACCACAGACCGAGCGGAAACATCAACATCTTCTCAAAACTCACGCAGCGCTGGTGAGAATCTGCTGCAACACGTTCTTTAACTGTAGACATTTTGAATTTGCATGATAGGTTGGAACTGATAATGTGAATTATTACATATTACACAATGGAATAGTCTTTTGAGGACCTTATTGTAATTGTCGTATCTATAAGTTCCGTGCATTTAGCTCTGTTCATGTTCTGTAAGTTGCCCAAGACATGAAACTAAGGGGAAAAGATGAATTTATCTTCCCAGTGGAAAAAGAAATGTGCATTTCAATCCACAATAATAAAAAACAACTTCTAAATCAGGAAGCAAAGCAGAGGAGTGAGAAAAACCCACCGAACACAATCTGCAACTGAAGAGCAGATATTTCCCTCAGGAGGTGGAGACCAAACACAGAGATAACAGGAAATAAATGCATTTTGAATTATGGGTTTGGGCAAACACTGCTCCACGTGAATGGTCGTATTGCTCTCTGCTGTGCTGCAGGTGTGAATGTAACCGTTTTCTAACAAGTTCACCATATCAGCTCAAACGTAGAGGCCACAGAATACATCTTCGACTGATGGAAGAAGAGAACAGTGAGTGAAAGAAGATCGTGTTTGTTAATGATCGGACATGAGAAGTCGGAAGGATGAGAACCGTCGATATGACCGGTCTCTGTTGCTGATGGGGGGGGGGGGGGTCGATGTGACCTGACGCAGGTTGGAGGCTCAGGTGAGATCGATTCGTTCACAGCCACCAAGACCCGATGCCCCTTTGTCAATATTTAATCAGGAAGAGCAGCAATGGCGGCGAGTTAACATTTCATAAAACACATTAACATTGATTCAGCCGGCCCCGGCAGATTAAAGTGGATAAAGAAGAGGACGGAGAAGGAGTCAATGAATCGGCAACAGGACGGAGTCTGCACAGCGAGAGGGAGGAAGGTGGAGGAAGACGAGGTGCAGGCTTTAATCTTTTTAGTTTTTAAAAGACGGGCACAAAGACTCTGATGTTCCTGATCATTAATCTTCTAAGTGACACCTGCTCCTTCCTCACGTCGGAAGTTCTGACTCGTGGAGACAGAAACCGTCTTTTCTCGGAGATTCTCTCGTGAGCCGACAGCTGCCGACGACACCGGAGCTGCAGGTGGGAGATAATTACAGAACTTAAACGCAGGAGCTCTAATTAATAGCTGCAGGAACGTCCAATAATAAATCCAATTCCACATCTGAGGCTGTGAAGTTGGAGCCGATGCCTCAGTGTGATAAAAACTCAAATTAGATTCTTTGCCGACTCGTACGGGAAGTCAGCGAGCGCAGGAGCAGAAGAATTAGTCGCTAATTAGTAAATAGTACAGGAGGAAGTATGATGAGCATTTTCCAAATGAGTCACTTCTGACCCCGGTCGCAAGGAGACGCAAATCCTCCGCTTGTTGTCATTGGTTACAGGGATGTGATGGCGGGAAAATGACAGGAGTGCAGGACCTGCCGGGGGAATCGATCCTCCGCCGCCGCCACCGCAGACGTGACGTGTCAGCGCGTGTCAGATTCTTGGCAGATGGTTGGAGAACTCTGAGTTCCAGCAGCTCGTTGAGGGGGGGGGGGGGCGGACTTCAGTTGCATTAAGTGCGCTGCTGTGTAGTGTGCGGTGTGTACTGTGTGAGGCTCTGTCTGTTAAACATGCTGAAGTGTTCCAGCCGCGGCTCAGCTCCGTCCATCGCTGACATCCTCAAACAGAAACAAGGTCCCAGTTTATTTTTAGCTGTTTTCTCTTTAGAAACCAAAAGGACGAAACTTCATTAAGGAGCAAGAAGGCAGCAAACTTTTCTGTGAGGAGAGAAACGCAACTGTAGGATTCACTGTGGAGTGAGATTCCTGCTTTTAAAAACCACAATCACCTGAATTCCAGCTGTTTGCTTCAAATTAAAACCAACTTTCCTCTTTTACAACTCGTTACGAAACTCAACTCGTGTGCAGGTGAACGAGGTGTTGAGAAGTGAAAGCAGTGAGACGCTTCCTGCTGTCACACACTTCACCACGACCTCCAGCTGCCGCCTCTTCTCACACCGACACTTCTCCGACACGTTGATAACCTGCCAGGTTGGAAAAAACTCAAATCACACATTAGCCCGAGACTCGTCGGGGTCGGCGTGTGTGACGCGCCGCGTTAATTGGCACCGAACGATCATGAAGAATTCATGTAGGAATAACAGCGGATTACTCCCGTTTAATTAAAGATGCCGCGTCGCCACGGCGGCATCCATATTTAACGAGCAACATCGCTAACAGAAACTGATTGCTGAGTCTCCCAGCATGTGAGGACACGCAAGCTCACAGCTGCTTTTACCACACACACACACACACACACACACACACAGACACACACACTCACACACACAAGTTTTCATTTTCGACTGCCTGATGCATTA